>NC_056730.1:641045468-641345468 GCF_019279795.1 Protopterus annectens
CATATCTTTTACTTGCTTTCAATTTATTCAGAATACTGCCTGATACATTTTCATTAAATATTTTACAATCAGTACTCCCTAATATAACAGGTCTCCAGTTTTTCACATTTTTCTTAATCTTCTTATACATGATCATCATGTTTTCCTCACATATTTCAGTATACCATATATCCTCAAATAATCACTCATTCATTAACTGTAAGCATATCCATTTTCTGTCTTTATTTATCTTCACTTTATAAAACATGTACACCAACCTATTTGGTCCTGCAGCACTACCTCCACTTGTTTTAATACACCTTCTAGGTTTACCTCTCTTTCTAGCCACTGTATCTTTTCATTCAATTGTTCTACATTCTACAGTCTCTCCTGTCATTACCTCTTCTTAATATATTGTACTATTTTCATTATACAACTACCACTACTATCCTTTAAACAAGTCATCTTCTCCTCCTGTTTCCCATTTTTCCAAACAGGTATAACTTCTCTGTTTTTTCCCCTCTTAATCTTGGTCAGGAAAATTATGCCTCTATTTTATTTTTCTTTCATATATCTCTTTCCTTCTCACAAATTTCACTACTCTCACGATTCTCTTCTTAATGTGTTTTCATATTCCCTTATAATACATTTATGTTCTAGTTTTTCTCATCTCTTTATGTAAGCATCCTCCTTATATTTTTCTTTATCTACCAGTCTGACTACATATTATAAAAATGTCTCATGGTATCAGCGTCTTCCTCATATTTTTCTTTACCTACCAGTCTGACTACTTATTATACAAATGTCTCACTGTATTATGTTTATACTATAATACCTCCCTTTGGCCATCTGATTTGACCCATTTTAGCCACTTCTCTTGTTTATCTCTTCAGCTCCATATTTTCTTTAAAAATGTCATCATTCTCACCAATGACTGCCCATTTTGTCATATAATCCATAATACATGATGCCTTCCTGTCTCACCGTACTTCACATAACTCCTCTGTTAGCAAGAAATAATTACTTTCATTTTAATATTTCCTCTTGCATTTGTAACATGCCTCTCCTTTACTACATACAATTTTCCTTAATTCACCAGTATCCAGTAGTATTCCTCTTTTCCTTTCCTAGAGTAGCTCTTAAAGAATTTAACATATTTATACATTTTCTTAAGTAATAAATAAAAACTTTTCTACCAAACGTATGATTTTTTTGTGTCTTCCATAATTTCTCTCCACTGCCCTAATATACTTTTATATTCTCCAAGTGTCATTCCCAATGGACTTATTTCTTTTCTGGCATAATATATGCCATTCAATTTCTTAAATTCACTAAACCCCTTGCTCTTCAATTTGCTTAACTGTAATCCATATTTTCTTAACAATTTGTCAGTCCTTGCCAGAGTCTAATGCATCCGGATCTTGTTGTTAGCCATGATAACCAAATGATCTGCATATGTCAAACATATAGGTATTACAATTGCTTTTCCTTTTTTTAAACAAAAAACATCATTATTGAATTATTACCTCTGACATAAGCAATCATACATATAAATGAAATCAAACCATATTGACATATTTTCTGTTGCTAACATTACACAGCAAATATAATCTATACATTCATTGTCAATCAAGCATTACATAGCTCATTCAATTTCTGCCTTCTCTTAAACATCATACCCACTCTCAAAAATTGTTCTGTATATATTGATCCCATAATTCCCTTTATTCAATGTAATTTGCTCATATCCCTTTCTAAAGGCATAGCTTCCAGTTATTTTATCTCTGTTACTGCATTCACTACTTCTAATATGGTTGGTTTGGAATCGGACTTCCATTTTCTAGTAATTGCTTTTTTGGCAGCCACCAGAATTAAATGCAGCAAGGTCTTATTATGTCTAAGCAATTCAGATCCTGTACCACAGCTCAGAAACTCATTTCCTTAGTTGCACCAATTTGCTCACCTAGTAATTCTGACATAGAAGTCTGTAGGGAATTTTTACAGAGTGCCAACTCATTACATTCCCAAAAAATATGTTCCTAATTACGTCTTTTTTCCCCATCACACCTTGAACATTTGCAGTTTGCCTGAGGAAAATTCCTTGGAGTTTGCTTGGGGGTATAAAACTATCTACACAAACACTTCCAAGTAAAAATCATAAATCTTCTAGACTTTGTTGCATATTTGGGATATATATATATATATATATATATATATATAAATTTCATTGTTTCTTTATTAACTACTTTTCCAGTTTCTCTTTCCAATGTTTTCTAACTTCCTGTGATCAATTCCTGTACTCAACATGCAATATTTTTATATGCCCTACAAATTATCCCTTTTTAACAGCACCTTCTGTTTTACATTCAATTAGAATCTCTACCAGTGCTGGTCTTTCACTTAGGATACCCCTAACCCTTTCTCTTTGCTTATACTCCAATCTTTGACAGGAAAGGCAGTCTCTATCCGGAAGTCCAAATGTCTTCTTGGCCTCTTCCCATTCTATTACCTTTTCCTCTCTAATTATTTGTTCCCAAAACCTTGGTTACTTTGCCTGTTTTCTCCAATAAATTCTAGCCCCCTCTTGCCTATTCTGTGTTATCCCTAATTGCAGTCATCCACATCAGCAGAATCTCCTTTCTCTATTCCCCTAACAGATGAGTTCTTAGAATACGTTTCTAATACTTTATAAATGTAATATTCTGTATGGCTATTGCTATTCTTCTTAAGAATCTGCATCCAAAATTTTAGTTTCTCCTTATTTTTAGAGCTTCCCTCCTGTTTCATCGTCATCCATTTCCATTTTGAATTATAGCTTTGTGCTTTGTATAAGAGCCTTAATTGTGTAGCTCTGAAATATCCCTTCAAATCTAGTAACCCCAAAGCACCTTGTTCTAGTGAAAGGATCAACTTATCCAGCTTGAATCTTGCCTTCTTCCCCTCCCAGATAAACTCCTTCAACTCTTTATTAATTGCTATCCACAATTCCTCTGGTTGATAAAAATATGTCTGACTTGTGTATAAAATTAAAGAGACTAAATGTATTTTTACTGCTTGTATCTTGCTATCCTTATCCAAAAATTCAGGGCTTCCAGTTTCTCAGTTTTTGTATTATCTTTTGTTTAATCTCTTCCCACATATCCTTAGCTGCTATAACAGATTTCTTTTTAACCCATATTCCTAAGTACTTCATTTTATTGTGTCCTCATAAATAAGGGTATTGCTGAACCAATTCATGAGTGGGTACATAGTTTACAGTTATTGCTTTTAATTAATTAATTTTGTGTCCTGAAAAGATCTGAAACTGTTTCAGAATGTTCCACAACACAGAATAAGAAGTTATGTACTCACCATAATGTTCTATCTGTGTTGTCAATTTTCAATCTCCTTCAACTATTGGGATCAGCCCACAGATCTGACTCAGCCACTTTTTCCAGCCTGTGAAGCACTGAAACTTGTGAGCTCCTCCCTCACTCAATGCACTAGTCTATTAACCATACCTCAGATCTGATTTGCTGACTTATAAGTCTATATAACATTTAACAAATATATAGAATTGAGAAAACAGTATCTGGAGTACAAATAAAGGAACACTGGTTCCTTTAGCCTCTTCTAATCCTTCCAGAAGTCAAAATGATAGGGGTTTGGAGGGAGGGAAATTCAGGAACAATGAAAATGGACAAACAGATGGAACGTTATGGTGAGCACATAACTTTATTGTCGGATGTTATTTTCATTCATTCCTCAACTGTTGGGACAGAATCCCCAGCTCCCTAAATCATGGCAGGACTCTAAGGAAGGCTGTTCCCCTAGAGAACATATCCAATATGTAATGAGCAATAAAGGTATGAGGGTTAGCCCAAGGTGCAGCTGCACAAATATCATCCAATGAAGATATGGATACAAATACTGAACAAGTTGCCACAGACCTGGTAGAATGAGATTTAGAGGTTTTGGTAAAGACAAACCCAAGTTTTTGTAAACAAATGAAATATAATCAGTTAGCCATTTGGCTAAGGTTACTTTAGTAAATGGTTTGCCCAGTTTTTAATCCAAAAAAGGAGACCAATAATTGATCTGATTTCCTGAAAAATTTTGTTCTATGCAGATAAAAATGTAACTATCTGTGAACATCTAACAGGTGCAACATATAGTCTCCTTTGTTTGAAAAATTTGGAAAGAAAACTGGAAGGTTTATAGTTTAATTAATACTGGATTTGCACCAGTTTAGGAAGAAAGGATGGGTTGATTCATAGGGATATGCTATCCTTATGAAAAATCAAATAAGGAGGCTTAGAAAATAGAGCTTGAAGTTCTGAGAGTCTTCTAGCAGAGGTAGTGACACTAAAAAGACAGTCTTCCAGGTTAAATATTTTAGTTCACACGTGGCTAATCGTTCAAAGGCACACTGGGTCAAAGATTGTAACACCAAATTCAAATCCCAAAGGGCAGTGGGATCTTTAAATAGGGATCTAAAAAGAATGGTTCCCATTATAAAGGCCTTACAAAGCTTGGAAGAAGCTAAAGACAAATTATTTATTCCAATGTGAAAATTAGAAATGGCAGCTAGTTGTACTTATATAACTGAAGAACTAGCATCTTTGTTGAAAACTTTAGCTAAAAACTCAAGGACTTTAAGTACTGGCACTGAAAAAGGGCCAATGTAATTTTCTGCACCCAAACAATAAAGCTTTTCCATTTAGTTCTGTACATTTTTCTAGCTGAAGCTTTGAGGGAGGATAAAACAATGTGGCGGATGCAGGAGGAGACCCTGAGTTATCTTGCTATCAATGGAAGTGGAGAAACCATGAGGTCAGTTTTAGGTCTAAGATGTTCGGGTGTCTCATGTCTGTCGGATGAGACAGGAGATTTGGAACTGCATCCAGAATCCATATCAAGTGAAGCAAATGGAACCAAATCTGATGAGGTCAATAAAGAGCAAGGAGAATGATTGTGCTCTTCAACAGAAATACTTCCTAAAGGAATTTGGGGATTAAAGGTACTAGGGGAAAGGCATAGAGGAGACCAGGGGCCAATCATGGACAAGACTGTCTCTCGGTGAATCCTTTGGTGGGGGGAACAGGGCAAAGAACCTGCTGCATTTGTTGTTGAGGGGAGATGTGAAGAGATTGCAGCAAGGTTGGCCCCGTTGACTGAACATCTTTTCTGCTACTTTCATGTTGAGTGACCACTCATGAGGCATTAGAATGGACCTGCTTAACTTGTCTACTATCATGTTGGATTACTCTGGAACATGCATTGCTATCAGAAATTGATTGGATGAGATCGCCCATTGCCGCACTCTGAAAGCTTCTCGACACAGGGGATAAGATTTGGTTTCTCCTTGTTTGTTAATGTAGTAGACCACCGACATATTGTCCATCTGAACTGCAATGGTCCCAGAGGAGAGAGTGTCTTGGAAGGCCTGCAACATGAGGAGGACTACTCCCATTTCTAGGACATTGATATATACACTGGCCTCTTCGAGGGACTATGTACGTTGGACTGTGTTTCCCAAGAAGCACCCACCCTCACCCAATCTGGGAAGAATCCATGTTAACTATGGCCTTGTGATAAGGGGGAGTGAAGGGGCAGTCTTGCATTATCTGTTCAGAGTAAATCAATCAAAGGAGATAATTTTTACATGCCTGAGTTATCTTGATTTGGTGAATAAGGGATGATGAAGAATAGACTACTGAGTCACTAGAGTCCACTGAAGAATTCTCATGTGGTATCTTGCTAACAGAACCAAAACCATCACAGCAAACATTAAGCCCAATGCTTGAAGGGTCAATTGAGCTGAGAGAGAGGAATTTTGAATCATCTTTTTGACCTGGAATCTTACGGTTTGTACCTTTGGTAAAGGAAGGGAGGCTGTCAATGGTACTGTGTCGAACAAAGCTCCAATAAACTTTAGTATTTGAGTTGGCTCTAGTTGAGATTTGTTGTGATTTATAGTAATTCCTAGGTGACAGCATAACTGGAATGCATAATCTTGTGCTTTGATCAGATGATGCCCGGTCAGAGGGGTTATGAGCCACTAGTTCAAGTAAGGAAATACACGAAATCCCTGCAGTCTTAAGTGAGCTGCCACTACTGACATGCATTTGGTGAACACCCTTGGGACTGTGGTGAGATAAAATGGCAAAGCTCTGAAATGGTAATGACTGGTTTCCAGCAAGAAGCATAGGCATCTTCTGGGCCATCTGTTCATTTTATATAATAGTACACATCCAGAAGATCTGTTGAGCACATCCAGTTGTCCTTGTGCAGAAAGGGCAGAATGGACTGAACCATGATCATCCAGAACTTGGTATACTGGACTGACTTGTTCAGATTACTGAGATCCAGAACTGGTTTGCACCCATGAATCTTTTGCAATCTCTAGCCAGGCTCTCTGGTGCATGGATAAATGATCCGCAACTGCCTCTAATGATGGACAATAAGAACTCCTTTTGGGAGAACTGGTAGGATCTGTCAGAGAAAGTGTCTCTGGACCCTTGGTTTTGCGGACCTCATCTGCTACGTGATTGGCGTCTTCCATTACAGTTCCTAGGGCAACTATCTCCATGTAGATCTTGGAAGGAACCCTGGGACTTTCTGAAACACATTTTTCAACCACCTCACTGATTCCCAGAAAAGGTCCTTTGAGAAGTCGAAAAACATATGGCCACAACAGACAAGGTCTTACCATCCTGCACACACCTGGATAATGTGTCTTTAATCTTGTGGCCAAACAAAAAACTTCCATCAATGGGATCATTGATGAAGGAAAACTTGAAGGGCTCAGCGAAATCACACAGGCACATCCAGTCATGCCTCCTAATGGAAATGCCTGAACCCACCAGCCTTGACCTACCTTCAGCTGCATGTGACATGAACCTCATGGATGAATTTAAAATAGACTTTAGGGTAGCCAACTGTGAGGCAATCAAGCTCTATACCTCAGAACTAATGGTCCCAGAGAGGGATTTGGTAAGTTCTTTAAACAAATCCCTCTGGAGTTTGGTGAGTGTGCCAAATAATTCAGCAACCAAAGTGCAAACGTCATTAAAGCATATACACGATGCCTGAATCTGTCCAGTGCCCTAGACTCCCTGTTTGGGGGATGAACAGAGGAACTTTGTTCTGCAAGTTCCTTTTTGTGCCCACCACTACAACCATGGCATTAACTGGTACTCCTTTGCTCCAAAATTCCCTATCCTTGGGTGGTGCCATTATCCTGTCTGGTCAATCAGGGAATGTCTCAATGGAATTAAGTTCCTTCCACTCCCATCAAGAGAGAAAATCAATGAGCTCATCAGTGGGTGCAGTAATGCATGAGGTAGATGGGCCAGTCCCAAAGGCTTCCAGGAATACTTGACTCCTCTTGGGAAGGGCTGTTGGTTGATCAATCACCCGTTTGCTTGAGGATCTCTAGTATGTCTCTAAATGAGATGTCACCAGGCGGTGATCTTGCAGGCCCTTCCCCTCAGAGAAATCAATTTCCTCCATGACAGACTCTTGAGGAGACTCAAAGAGCCACCTTTTGCACTTTCTCTTCCTAGGGACTTCTTCAGTGGGATATTCCAGAGAAGTATTGGAAGATATCAATATATACCCTGTGGGATATCCTGAAGACTTTTGGGCTGGTTATCTCTGTGGTGCAGGAAGTTGAAGCTCAAGATGCAAAGACAACTGGGTCTGGGACATAGGAGCCAAGGAAGACGGATACATCCCTTCTCTTGGAGCAGACAAAACTCTCTCCACTACTTCAAAAGCAGAATGCTTCAGAAACAAAGAGACTGACAGCTCCGAGACAACATGCTTCTGAACCATTGTCTCTTTCCCACCCGAAGTCAAACCACTTGAACCAGGGGTTGGAGCTGAGCTGAGGGACAGATATGGCTCCAACAACCTCGGAGTCAACTCCAACACCTTGGATCTGGCACCAACTATACAACTCCGAGATTCATTTGGCTCCAACATGCTCAAAGCCAGTCCATTCCGAGATGGTATTGGCATAGAAGATATAAGATGATCTTCAGACCCAATACAGACAGATCCAGGATTCTCAGATCCAACTGCTCCAAAACCAAAGGTCAGATTGAAGGAAACAAAATAAGTGTTGTAGTACTTACAAAGGGTTCCAGACCCAATAGACTGGGAGTTGGGAGAACCCCTATTTGAATTTGTGTCAAAAGGAATTTATTCATCAGCCTGTCACATCTGCTTTGGTCAGACTTCTGGAGAAATTAGAAGAAGCTACAGACAAAGTCCTGGAATGGTGATGCGTTTCCAGAAAAGTGGAGTGGAGATGACAAAATACCATATCCAGGCTCGGAAAAGACCAGATCCAAGGTGATTTTTCCTTATGCTTTGTCAGATCTGAGGAAGCTGGATCCAATACTTTTGTCATAGTCTTTCGATACAAAGTAGTCAGACCATAGGGTTTCTTCTTCAGATCCAAAGGTTTTGAAAGTTTTTGAGGCAGGTCCGAGCCTAGAGCCAAAGAACTTGCAGGGTCTGGGGAATGCTTCTTGGTCTCTTTACTGTCAGATTTCTTAGGCGTTTGAGTCTCAGATGTTGTATCAGAGGATGTACAGAGGGGTAATCCTCTTAAAATAACTTTGTTTCTATGATCAATGAGTGCCCTAGGATTAAGGGCCTTACTACTATCACTGGCAGAATCCAAAGGAGCCGGGCCTAAACAATAAACACACATGTGTGTATCTGATTATGGGATTTTATGGCCACAGGCTGTACATTTTTTAAAACTGGAGGGTTTCTAAGCTATAACTGTTGTGATAAGCAATAGACAGGAAAGTTTTACAGAAAAGTTTTTTTTTTTTTAGCTTAAAGAAAAAAAAAAGGAACAGGAAATATTACCATAATAAAAGTGAACTGCCTGAAAGGTATAAGGAGAAATGGGAAAGACAAATACCAGCTATGGTATTCAGAAATACACTGAAAAGTATAGGAAGAGCAAAAGAGGATACGTTTAAAAAAAAAAAAAAAAGCTTAAGTGGTATAAAGACAGTTAAAGATATAAAATTCTTAATATAACTCACAAAACATTTGCTACTGCTCGAGAGCTAACAGTGGCCACATCAATACACGAAGGCTGCAAATGAGATCTGAGGAATGGTAGGGGACTGGTTAATTATGGGTAAGGGAGGAGCTTGAGAGTTTCAGTGTTCCATGAGCTATAATAAGCAGCCGAATCAGATCCAAAGGTTGGATTTATTTGCATTTGTTTACCGGGATAGTAACACTGATGAAGAGTCATAGTGACTTGAAAGCTTTGTTTCTGTATTAAAGTTAACCAAAATAGATGGTAGGACCTTGGTTGTTTCTTTATACCGGAATTGTCCACTGGGTCATTAAGAGCCCATTTTCAGTGGAGGCCCAGAGAGAAAAGCTCCATAATAACATGAACACACAAAATAATACATACAATGAGAATGTTTCAAGAGTGAAGACAACATAGGCAAATATTTAACAATAATTAAAGTAATGGTTAAACAAAACTTTACAAATAGGAAACAACTGAAAAAAAACAAATAAGTAAAAAAGGTTAGCTTTACATAAACCTTTCTGTCACTAGAGTAGTGAGGTTTTCACTCAACATTATTAGATTGCGGATATGAAAACATTAGTGTCATCACTAAGCAAAGGCAGTTAGGTTTTGAAGGGAGGAGGCTTGGTGCAAGTCCATTTATATTAAAGAAAGCAAATCATATTGACATATTTCAGTTGCAAACATTATATCTAACTTATAATCTTGACATAGTACTTGTCAGTCAAACATTACATAACTCATTCAATTCCTGCCTTCCCTTAAACCTCATTCCTCCTCTAAAACATTATTCTGCATATATTGTCTCCACAATTCCCATTTTTCTATGTTATTTGCTCCTAACCTTTTCTAAAGATCCCATTTCCAGTTCTTGTATCTCTGTTCCTATATTCCCTGCTTCTAATATAGTTGGTTTAGACTTTGACATCCATTTTCTATTAATTGCTTTTTTGGCAGCCACCAGAATGAAATTCAGCAAAGGCCTTACTACAGCATGTATAGGTAATTCCAATTCTATATCACAGCTCAAAAAATAATTTCCTGCATTGCACCAATTTGCTTACCCAGTATTTCTGGCATAGTTGTCTACAATGAATTTTTAAAGTCTGCCAACTCATTACACTTCCAAAAATATGTTCCCAGTTACCTCTTTCTTCCCCAGCACACCTCCAATATTTGCAATCTACCTGAGGAAAAATTCTTTTGAGTCTGCTTGGGGTATAAAATTCCTATGCAAACACTCAGATCAAAGGTTCTAGATTTTTTTACATATTTGGGAGCCACACATGTATCTTCCCATTGATTCTTTGTCAATTGCTTATCCAGTCTCTCTTCCCAATCCTTTCTAATCTCCTCTAATTGACTCCTACAATTATCATGCAATATTTTATATGCCCTACTAATTATCCCTTTTAAACTACAGCTTCTGTTCCAGATTCTAATAAAACCTCTACCAGTTCTGGTCTTTCACTTATGACCCCCCCCCCCCATTCCTTTCCCTGTGTCTATACTCTGATATCAATACTTGATATGGAAGGCAATCTTTAGCCTACAGTCCAAATAAAGTTGGTCTCTTCCCATTCTATTAACTTTCCCACTCTAATTATTTGATCGCCATATCTTGGTTTCTTTGCTAGTTTTCTCCAGTAAATTCCAGCCTCCACTTGCCCATTCTCTCTACCCTTAATTGTAATCATCACTATTGGCAGAATCTGCTTTCTCCATTCCCTTGTTGAAATGTCTTTTTCTCTTTTTATCAGGCACAAAATAATATTATCTTCAAATAAACAAACTTTTCTTGATTAACATACCAATTATATCCTTGAATTTCTGAGTCCCTTATTTTCTTTGTCACTGGTTCTAAATATAACACAAATAACAAAGGGGAAAGAGAACAACCCTGCCTGGTTCCTTTGTTCAAACAGAACTTATCAGAGAGGAACCCCCTATGATTCCTCATACATCCCCCTAATTACTTATTATTTTCTAAGGAAATACAAATGCTTCCACTGCCCTACTCAAAAAAACACAGCTTACTCTGTAGAACACTTTCTCTGCATCACACTCCACCAACAACAGCAGTATTTCTTACAGTCATCATATTCTATCAATGTTGTCAAATGATTGCCTTCAGTCCACAAAACCAAATTGATTCATATCTATCAATTTTAGCAAGGCCTTTGTCATTCTTTTACCAATTATAGACATAAACACTTTATAATCATCAAAATGGGCCGACATGAAGCTGAATCTGATCGGTCATTACCATCTTTAGGTATTACAGCCACCACAACTTTCTTCCAGGATGCTGGTACTTCTCCTCCTTTTAAAATACTATTAAACAAAACCTTCTAGATCTTTATCACTTTGTTCCCTCCTAGCTTACAGACTTCTACAGGAATACCATCTATTTCTGGAGACTTTCCTGCAGACTAGTTATACATTACCTTTTTTATCTCATATCACCCAATCCTAACTGTTAATAATTGAGCATCATTTACCTCTAATCTTGGCCCATTTAATTCTTCCATAAATACTTCCATTTGTACTTTTTCTTGATTTCCATATTTCTCTGCTTTATACTGATTTTCATAAAATTTCATAAATATTCCTAATACCGCTACCGTATCTTTGATTATTTTCCTTGTTACAGACTCCGTAAGCTTGGCAACAACCCTTTCTACTTTCTGGTACCTGAGCCAATGTACTGAAAGCTTCTGTGCTCTGGAGTACAATTATTTTTTCTATCTCATATCTTGCTTCTGTCATACCACAAGAGCATGTTTGATTTACTACATTAATCTTTAATAAAAAAATGCACATGCACTAAGAACCTATTGTTTAATTGCTCTATTAATTGTTATCTTTCTTCCCACACATTCATTTCCCAAAACCTTCACCCAGGGCTTTTCATAATACATTTTATTACATTCACTTCTTTTTTCCAATTCCAAATGCCTCTAATATCTTCTACATTGCTTCAAGGCTCACTCTGCCAAATGTTTTTCCTATATCAAATGTTGCTAATCTTACCTTCTTTTTTTCTTACAAAGTCATATTTACCACTTTTTTTATCATTACTAAAATTGTTTTCACCACTCGGTCTTTTACACAAATAAAGTCATACCCTACAACCTTAGCCAATACTTTCTCCATCCTTTTTTACATTATAAAAAAATCTGCATTTCCTAGTGTTACTGATCTCTATTTTTTATATCTTTTCATTCTTTCACATGCATACCTCTTTTTCTTTTATATCTTTCTCCAACCACTTATTCAACATTTTTATAAACATTTTTTTCACTTTCATCCATTCCTTTATAATATTCATAACTTAGTCCATTCAGTCCTGGTGCTAAGTTCTGCCTTCCCTCCCTTACAGTTTCTTCAAGTTCTTCTATTTCAATTTTCTCTTCTAAATATTTCTTAGGATTTCCAGATATTTCTTTACCTTCCAATTCTTATTTTTTCATGCATTCCAGTTAAATGTTTTCAGTCACTTCTATTTATATTATATTATGTTTATCTTCTAACATTGCACCCATTTCCTCTTCTCTTGTTTTAACTCCTTTCCCCAAAAAAGGAGAAACAAACTCTTTTTTCCTTTTAAAAATGTTTCTGTCTATACACCATTGTTTTAACTTTTATTTATATTTTTCAAACAATTCTTTGTGTATTTCTTTTACTCTGTTATGACCTTGTTCTATCTCTTTTTCATGGCTCCTCATAATTTCTTCATATTCCATCATGTATTTTGTTTTCATTTTGTTCTCAAAATCTAAAAAAATATTTTTATACCTTTCCTTATGTACCACCCACCAACATGTCCAATTTTTTATAATGCACACTCATCACCATAGCTTCTTTCCATAATTTTCTATGTTTTTCTTTCATTTCTTCCTTTTTGCTAACCTCACCACTTAACCTTTTTACTCAAATTTGTTATACTGCTATGGGATCTGGAAATTCAGTAATTTTTACCCCATCACATCCGTTATGTCTTTTAAGCATGTCACACAATTTACTTCAGTTTTAAAAATTCATCTTCTGTTTTTCCAGTCCATACTTATCCCTGTTTTCAGCTCTTCACATTTTATTAATTCGGCTGTCACCTTAATATCTTGTGTTATTTTTCCTATTTTTTCTTTAAGTTGCAATTAAAGTCTCCCAATAGAATTATTGACATAGTTACAATTACATATTTAATTCTTCAGACATCTTTTTCCTTTCATACATATTTGACTGAGCATATATCACTATTAATCTTACACATCCTTCCCTTTTCATATCACATAAAAATCACCCTCCCAAGAATCCCTCTCCCAAAAGAAGTCTCATTTCCCACTGACCATGTAACCTTCCTTCCCCATATTGCCTCAACGCTGTCTCTTTTTTCCTTCTTCACACACCCTGTGTCCAACAAACATACTACATCTGTACCTAATTTCTTAAACCATGTACTATTTACATTTGGTACCAATATTCCTTTCTTCACATCTTACTTACTTCCAGTTATTTTTCTTCTTCTTCTCCTAACCTTCCCCAATCAATGTTTCATCATCTTGCTCTTGTTCTTCCCCATCCCCCAATACTCCCTGCTTTCCATCATCACATTCTAATACTGCATACTTACTTTTTTAAATTATATATGAGATTTCTATGTCTGTAGACCACCCCCTCTTCATTTACCCTGTCCTTTCCAGCATTTTCTACATTTTTATTTCCTCCACGATACTGTCTTCTTTTCAGATATTTTCAGTAATAATTTCAACTTATTGTCTTTCTTCTTTTCTATTTTCTTCATTTTCCTTTTCTTCTTCTAACAAAGACCAGTCAAACCAGATATGTCCACTCTCATTACATTTTCTACATACTAGTTTACAGTTTCTGGTAGTATGCCTCTTTTCCCACATTGTCCATGTCTGTTTTGGTTACAGTTTTCCACCAAATGTGTGCTTCTCCACAGTAAAAATATAGGCTGCACTCAGTTTCCCAAACTGCCCTTTTTCCATTTAATATTACTATGTTTTGTGCATGCTGCATGTTTCCTTCACTCACATTTAGTGTTACCCGAACTTCCAACTCTTCTGTCCAAACTTTTCTTTCATCAAGCACTTTTTTAAAATCT
Source organism: Protopterus annectens (assembly GCF_019279795.1). Taxonomy (NCBI): domain Eukaryota; kingdom Metazoa; phylum Chordata; order Ceratodontiformes; family Protopteridae; genus Protopterus; species Protopterus annectens. Next base: position 641,059,634 of record NC_056730.1, read on the forward strand.
TAAGAAGTTCTGTCTGAACTGTGCATTTAATTTTCTTTTTAATTGCGTGCCAAAATTCTGAAGTAGAAAGTCTTTCCATAGTGAGAGCATTCTTTTTCAGCTTCATTCATATAGTGTTGTACTAAAACTTATGTTTCAAGTATCAATTCACAAAATTCTTCATTCCCTACGTGAGTTCCTTCCATTATGTCTTTTAAATCAAAGACTACTGGTAAAATAATATTATCCGTAATGTCATACTTACTAATGGCATCATTGTTTTTTTTCTGATTCTTACTTATCTCTGGCCATTTTCTCTGCTCATTCAGTCCTCCAGTATTCCTTTGCAGTCCTCTACTTCCCTCTTCCTCCATGTTTCTTCCTCTGTCCGCCTGACTCACAATTTCAGCATAAGTCTTCATAGTTATTCTTTCAGTGTTTGTATCAATTTTTCTCATATCACCATGTTGCAGATGTATGTTCTTCAAACTGACTTTTTCACCAGTTGAACATACACCCAGATGTAAGCTATTTGCTCTTTCTGTCCCTAATTCTTCCAAACATTTTCAGAAACGTCCTGTTCTACCAACTCTCATTCTACCATTGTATTCCAATTAGCCTAATCTCCATCTTTAGGCTCTTCCTCTTGGATTAAATCCATTAAGACTTGCTTTTCAAGCCCTTTTCCATCAGAATCAGTCACAATTGCCTCTGCCACCTCTGTTTCTGGGTCCTCAGAACCTGTAGCATTCTCAAGGGTCTGAGCCCAACAGTAGTCTTCTGCCACTGCCTAGATGCTTATACCAAAACAGGAGTAGGAGTAGCTCCCTGGTCACCAAGTCAAATTTCTCCCAGTCAGTATGAATACTGCCTCAGGTCTCTCCTGTAAAGACACTGTTCTAATGGGGCTAGGCTGGTCAACAAAGAATAAATAAATAAAGTAAATAGTAATATGGTTTTGATGATGACGGTACACAACCACTTCACAGCTCCAACAACAGAACATATTTAGGCCTTAATTATTTCATCAAAGCACAATAGAGATCTGCAGTGTCTCACGACAGCAATGTCAGTCACAAAGTAATAAGCTGCAATGAGGTGCAAATAAGCAGTGCTATACGGAAGTGACTAAGGAGGACACTAGTTAGTTAAAATACTTAGTTAATGTCTTTGTCTTCTCCTGCATACTAGTAAAGCCATCTTGGTATAATCTGTGTATTGCTTTCTTCTTGGAACTGTAGAGTGCAGCAGGAAGATGCACACATACACACACACACACACACACACACACACACACACACACACACACACACACACACTATTTGCCATTCATTAATTTCTCCCATTAGTATATGTCTCGTATATGTCTCCTTGCAATACATGTCATGCAGGCCATGATGGCATACATTTAACAACCCCTTGCACAAGCACTACATGCCTTTAAATGGTACAGTGCTATATCCCCTTTCTTCCTAGGGCCATTAACAAAAGCGCAGTTAGCCCCCTCCCAGTACAGAACATACAGATTGACATATGAGACACTCTTTACTTTCACTGAGACTCCAAATGTAACAATTTGTTACCTTCCCTTCCAAGGACACTGCACAAAGCAAGCAACATTAGTAAAATTTCAAGCACGCAAGGTATTAAAACAATGTGTCTGGCTTGCTGTTGCACTTCTCCAATCCACTCTGCACAGTTAAGCATTGTATGACTTTCAATTTATTGCTGAAATGAATGGCATATATCAGTATGCAATACACTTCTGCTGGTGGCACACTAATCATGTTCTGATGGGCACGTAATAATATATATGAATCATGTGACTAGCATCACAGTGTCTAAGGCACCCTTCCCACTACATATGGAAAACAAAACAGATGGCATGTGTGAACACTGAACCTGTTTCTGACTGCTGTAGTTCCCTGCACAGCACTACAGTGCTCCCTTTTCGCTGTAAAGCAGTTTCATGAGGGTTTAACTTTTGAAAGACTGCCTTACAAAGGTTTATAGCAATATGATACAAGACATTTCCATTAGGAAATGAAGAGCATAAGAACAATTATTAAAGTAAGGGATCAGATCTAATTCTGGATTGAGTTAAACTTGCACACTGCAGGTGCATACATTCATCTAAAAATCTTCACTTAGTTGAAATACAGTCAACTCATTAAAACATAGTGATGCCTCTGGGTGTTTCTGCAGTTACACCCTACTTCTACCTCAAAGCATCCAATATCACTTGCACATATTTACATTGATAATTCCAAAACTATGCTACATACATTATATTATAAGATTTTATCTTAAAACATAACATGGCAAAACATAACTCTGTTGACATGTGACCTCTGTCTAGAGCAGCTAAAGATACTGAATATTATTTGTACTTTATTTATTTATATTGAAATATTTTTCATATTTTTCTAAATACCTCAACACTCAAGTGGCACAGACAAAACTACTTAGCCTCGTATGAGAGCTCACAGATCTATGAACAAAATGCTACTGGCAGTATGTGTGTTGCTTGAACGGTTACTGAAATATTGTAAGCAGTTTATAGAACATTACAAAAACTAATTTTCAATGTGTTTATTGTAGCTTATAAAAATCCAGTTTTAGACCTAGAATTGACTTAAGGTAACTACTGTAAAGATTACTTTGTGTTGAATAGTTTGCCATTTGCAGATTTCTGACAATATTTATAGTCCTAGAGATATCAAAATTTGTTTGAACTGCAAGACGATAAGTTCATGTTTTTAATGGCTCAGGCCACACCCATTGAAAGTTAGAGTATAAACTCAAAAAAAAAAAAAAAAAAAAAAATATATATATATATATATATATATAGTTATTCTGCATTGTGTAAACTGTGTGCTCCTGAAAGACTCATGACATGCTAGGAATTCATATCCCCCTCCTGAGATAGCAACGCAGTGTGTCTAGTGATTTGTACTGATCACAATAACTACCCATCTGCATACCTCTCAACCTGGAATCATCAAAAATCTGGAAAAAAAATCTGTCTTTTTTTTCTGGAGGGAGGGGGAGGGGAGAAAGGGGGAAGAGAGCTAATTTAATAAAATATCTTTTGAAATTCTACTTTACACTGTATTATTTATACAAGGGTTTTGTAGTTTTTATCTTCATACATCAGAATGTCCTGTTAAATACAAACTTGTTATAAAACAAAGAAATTCATAAAATTATAACCTCAGAAGCCTCACATCAGTTAAGTAGTGATAAAACACATTGTAATTGTGTTTAGAATTGAGTTAATAACCTCTCTACTTATTTGGAGTTATAATATCTACTGCAAATTTAAAGAACTCCAGTAAAAATTTTATAGAGCTCAAGAAAGAAACTTTGTTGCTTAGGCATGAAGGTTAATCTGATAGATACTCCTTCATCTATCAGATTAGGAATGATTAACATTCCATGGTCATTGGAATGTTATTTGAAATGTTGGAATTTTTTGTTACATATAGTTTTTCATGTATTGTTTAAGTTTTTGTTTTTTATTTGGCCTGAATATGAATATAGTTCATACTCTTTAGTAGAAATAACCAATCTAACACTAATATTTAAGGATGATAAAAATAGTCTGCAATGTCAATATTTTGGAAGATTTATGAGTTTTAGTTATATATTTGTCTTATAGGCCTAATTAATGAATAGGGATCTGTCATTTTTATCCCTTAATGTTAATGGTTTGAACAATCCAAGGAAGAGATCTAACTTATTGAGGTACTTAAAATTAAACAAACCACAGGTATTTTTTTGCAGGAAACCCATTTCAAAACAGATGATGAACTTATATGGTGTCCAAATGAATACTCAATGACATCCCATTCATCATACAAATCAAAAACTAGAGGAGTAATGATTTTTTGGAAGAAAGATATTATTTTCCCCAAATTATCTTTAATTATGAAGACGAAGAAGGCCTCATGGCATTAGTCACATTGAAATTCAACAATATAATTTGGACACTGGTGAATTATATTGGTTTCCTGGCATTGGGACAAAGACAGTTAAAAAACATCTAGATTATATGAGTAATTCATATAAAGGTAATCTAATAGTAGGAGGAGACTTCAATTGTATATTAAACAATTCTGAGACTACAAATATGAGAAACCTTCGTCTTACTCCCATAGCAAAAACACTAAAAAATGGAGTGAAACCCTTAGTTTAATTGATACTTTCACTTTCAAAGAAGATAACTCCCTATTATTCTCTCATCAAGACTTTAGATTCGGAACTCAAACCAGAATAGATAAATTATTTGTCTCGCAAGAATTGAACACTAAAATAATAAAATTTTCAATAATTCCCTGCCCTCTATCAGACCATAATTCCCTAATTTTAAAACTTCCAACAGATTTTAAAAAATTAACTCACACAACAAGAATACTAGCTTATATCACAAAATTAAGAGAATTTAAACCTTGGTTAGAAACAGAACTACAATTTTTTTTAGATACTAATTATTCTAAAGAGACAAATATAGTTATGATATGGGATGCTTTTAAAGCTTATATTTATGGGAAAACTCTCACATAGTATAAAAATAAATCAAAAGAATGGGAATCAGAATTACACAATATACAAAAACAGCTAATATAGGCAAAACATAATGAGATAGCACCTATGTCTAATAATAAAAAGACAACTGATGAACTAAATAAAAATATAATGAAATTTTAACTCACAAGACTAATTTGGCTCTAGAAAAATTAAAATTAAATGCATATTCTACATCTCCTAGACATTTGCATAACATAGCTTTATGAGTTAAAAAACAAACAACATTATTAATATTTCTCATGAGAGGAAAAAAATAGAAAAGTCTCAGACATAAGTGATATACTTGACGCCTTTAAATATCATTATACAAAACACTTTGGAACTACTAATTCCAATGGTAACAGCTCAGATTTAGAATTACACTTTTTTAATATTAAGAAAGTCCCAGAAACATTAAAACTAGAACTACAGAAACAAACTTCATACAAAGAAATTACAGAAAATATAAAAAAAAGGAATAATAAAGCTCCAGGAATCAATGGTATTATAATAGAAATTTATAAAATTTTTCCAACTTCTATAATTTCACTATTTCACGAAACCTTACTCGAAATTCATACTCATAATATAACACCTCCTTCATGGCATTATTCCTTAATCATACCCATTATTAAAGAAAATAAAAAGTCCACATTATGCAGTTCTTATAGACCTATTTCTCTTCTCAATAATGATTATAAAATATTTATGTCAAGCCTTGTCAACAGAATTAAAAAATTCATTCCTCATATTATAAATGAAGACCAAACAGGTTTCGTTCATAACAGACGTACTAATGATAACATTCAAATAATTCTAACTATTATTGACTTTCTAAATGAAACTAAACAGGAAGCATTACTAGTTGCCCTAGATATAGAAAAAGCCTTTGACTCATTAAAGTGGGATTACTTGTTTAAAATATTAGAACTATATGAATTCCCTCAAACTTTCATTTCACTGATAAAAAATATTTATAAAAATAACCTAGCATATGTTAAACTTGGTCCTTTTACCTCTGAGTCAATAGCTATCTCAAAAGGTACAAAACAAGGATGTCCCCTATCTCCAATTTTATTCGCACTAGCTATTGACCTATTTGCTTCTTCAATTCGTTTAAATCATCCCATAATAAAAGGTATAGATATACATGAACAATATAATACTAAAATTATGCTTTTTGCAGACGATGCACTTCTCACACTGACCTATTCAAAGGAGTCTTTAGAAGAACTGGATGTTCAGGTAGAAAATTTTTACTTAGTTTCAGGCCTATATTTTAATAAAGCAAAATCTAATTGCCTAGTGTTGAATAAAAAAATAAAGTTTCTTTACATTCTAGAAGAACTTTAAAGTTCCCACTAAATTTATCATCAGTGACTCTCTCTAAAATAAAAAATGAGAACTTTTTAAAACTAGAACAAATCATGGAATGTTTAGCTAAAGCATTTGACATATCTTTTTTATGTATAGCAGGACATTTCAGTGAGACTTGAACCTCAGCACTGAAATAAATAGGACATGCTGGAGGGGCAGATTCATAACCCAGAGGCTCCCTTCACTCTGGAATAAAATCCCAGTCCAGGTTAGGCAGAGTCCCTCATTGACTCTCTTCAAGAGGAATCTTGATGAGTGGATGGGGAATCATAGGTTTACCCCAGGTATCACTTCTGTGTCACTGTTAGACAGAGGCACAGTATACTAACTTTGAAAAAGGGCATAGCAAAATTAATTTAAAATGGGTGGTGAAAGCCAAACATACTCTGGCTAGGCTTATAAATGCCCTAGGGCAGATAGCCTAGTATGAACCTATGAACCTATACTTGTAAGACTACAAATGTGGTTTATGTTGCTATGTGCAGCTTGTGTGAACATTTTTACATAGGAAAGACAACAAGAGCATTAAATAAATGTATATATGAACACACATTAGCTATACGTAAAAAAGATATGTCAAACGCTTTAGCTAAACATTATAAAATCCACAGAAAATACCAAATGTCCGTAAAAACAACCTTTTAATGAAACAAATAAACTGAAGCGCTTCACCAAGCACTTTTCGTTCAAGTCATACACGAACTTCATCAGACACCATAAAATCAATTAAAATTATTTAAATACTATGCGTAATACATCAGCTGGTGAATTAATTAGAAAGTTAAAGGAATACAATCCTTGTACCAGTACATACATACTGATACATAATTATTTAGTTCTAATGAAATACTGTTGTAATACTTCAGTCTCCCATTTAATCATACAGGAAATTAGAAACTTATTAAAAAGTTATTAGGAAATTATTAAAAAATTTTAAAAAATATAAAAAGTAAACCACTATAATGCTAAGGCGACAAGACTTTTAAAATGAAGCATAAGGAAGCATAAAGAAAGTATTCTAACATGACCAGCAGCTACTGCAGCAAACCATAGTATAACTCAATTCTTTTGATTCTATTTCTATGTACATATTTATGGACTTTATAATTTTCTACATTCAATTTGTTTGTATTTTTTATCCATATGCATGCGCATACTTATGTATGTAAATGTGTACATAAAAGATTATACTCTTACACATACTATATAAAATATTTATTTATTTATTTGTTTAATTATTTATTTATTTATTTAATTATATTTTAAAAATAACCATCAGGATTACTTTATCTCTATACTATCCTGTTCTTGTGTTATACAACTAATTAATTAATTACCTATGAAGGCTTTTAAGTTTTAGTATAGCCATAATTGAACACATGTCATTAAGGCCCGGCCAAATGTATGCATTTAGTCGGATCTGCCATAGTAATTCTTGCTTTTCAAGTTCTATTTCAACAGGCCCCCCTCTTATATTATACATCAATTGATCCAGGATCCAGAATTTGAATACATGTGTAGGATATTCTAAGATGTGTTTTGCTAATGCATTATCTTGCTTACCTTTATTTATACTATAAGTATGTTCATAAATTCTGTCCCTTATTCTACGGATAGTTTTGCCCACATAAAAACATGGACAGAACTGGCATTTAGCCAGATACACCACCATTTTGGAGTTACAGTTAAATCTACCTTTACTTTTCAGATCCAAATTTTTAATGGTTAGTGTATTATTCACCAAAATGTATTTACAGTAGGGACAGGTTCCACATGTATACATGCCCTTTTTATTATTATTAAAGTTATTAAAGTTATTGTTGTTTTTATGTATACCTTCCAAGAGTTCTTTAAAGTTCCTGTCTCTCCTAACTGTAAATTTTGGTTCTTCCCCTATTTTTTCTATTATTTCTTTACTCTCTTTAAGAATGTTCCAATTTTTGGGGACAATACCTTTCAAAAAATAGAAGTCGGAATTAAATGTCAATATAAAACTGTACTCAAAAGTTGAAGTTCTCTCAGTGGTCATTACTTCTGTGTGGGAATCCATTCTTACACCCATAGAGTCCTCAGAAGTGTTTACTATTAGGACTTGGATCTGTGCTTCCATATTACTTCTCACTATTGGTGTATAAATTCCCCTATTTCTCTTCATTTGGACTTCATCTATTAAATTATCTAACATGGTGTTTGGATAAGCTCTTCTAAGGAACATCTTCCTCAAATTATTACATTCCTCTTGGAAATCATCCTCTCTTGAAATCATTCTTGCTGCCCTAACTAGTTGTCCCTTGACAACTGACTTTTTTTGAAACATAGGGTGGGCGCTGGAGAAATGTAAGAAAGTATTAGAGTAGGATGGTTTCCTATAAATTCGAGTCTCATACTTCTTCTCAATGTTGTTTTTAGTCAAAAGTACATCTAGAAATGAGATTTGTTTCTCCTCAAAGTTATATGTTAACTCAAGGAAATCAGTGCTGTCATTCAAATATTTTACTAAACACTCTGCCTGGCTTTGGTTTCCCTTAAGTAATATAAATATATCATCCAGGTACCGGGTGTAGTAAATAATTTGACAGTTAATATGTTCCTTGTTAAATATGTAGTATTTCTCCCAATAATTCATAACCAGATTGGCAAAACTTGATCCGCAGGGTGACCCCATTGCCACTCCGCTTTTTTGGTGAAAGAAGTTGTTTTTAAAGGTAAAGTAATTATGGGCCAGTACTATACTTAATAACTCTTCAACTAGCACTAATTCTGATGAAGATGCTCCTTTTTCTTTAATATTCAAAATCACCCACTCAATACCTACATCTTGTGGTATTGAGGTATAGAGATCTTTTACATCGATTGTGAGTAGGTTATTATCTTCATCAAACCCTATATTATTTATCCTTTCCAAAAAAGACCAAGAGTCTTTGCTTATACAGGTTTCTAGATTTACATATTTCTGAAGAATCTTATCCACTACCTTAGCACATGCATAGGTTGCACTATTCCTGCCATCTACTATTGGTCTAAGGGGTGGATTACTCAAATCCTTATGTATTTTTGGTACCCCGAATATAACTGGAGCAATAGGTGATGGCATTATTAAGTAATTGTATAACTCAATGTTAATTCTCTGTTCTATAAATAAATCATTTATATAGATTTTTATTCTGTTGTTGGCCTGATTATATTCATTAATGGATACATGATTATAAGACTCAGATGTCAACATTAATTCAATTCTGTTTTCATAATCTACCTGGTCCATGAAAACCAGACCCCCACCCTTGTCTGGTTTCATGATATGGGCTCTAGTGTCTTTCAAGTATTTTATCCAGGTTTATTCTTCATTTGTAAGGTTATTCCTCACTCTACCATTCCCTCTTAAGTTATCCATATGTCTGAAATCAAGTTCACACATTTTTTCGAAGGTGTATAACGAGTTATGCAATGGTGGGTTATAAGTACTTGCAATTCTAAATTCATTCTTATCCATTTTACTCACATTACCCAACAAAACTGCCAAGTTTAGTTTTCTTACAAAGATTTTTAAGTCCAAAATGCAGTTCGTGACATTCAGTCTTTTAGTAGGAATAAATATAAGGCCCTTTGCTAATAAATTAGCTAGTTCAACTGGGACATGGACCGAGGAATAATTATATATTGAAAAGTCCCCCTCAGAGTTAGTCACAATCAGGGGGGAAGTATCCGGAAACAGTTGATTTATTTCCATTTGTTGTGTCTCTTTCTCTGGTTCCGTGTATTCTGCATTCGACCCCTCTGAAAACCCTGTTGGTTACCCCTCTGGTTATTGTTAAATTGGGGGTTGGGTTTAACTTGGTTTTGTAGACGTTGACTTCTACGAGGCCCCTCATCAATATTATCATCTTCCATTTGAGTATTCCTATCAGAACATGCTCCCTGTGCATTGTTGATTGTTTCGAAAAAGTGGCCATCATTATCTAAATTTGCACAGTTTTGTCCATTCATAGCTTGTTGGTTGTTATTCACATTTCCTTTCTCTTCTTTTCCATACCCTCCTATTTTCCATTGTTGTTCTGGGGGTGGGGTAGGATAGGCCAACCCATTTTCATACTGTACACCATCTCAATTTAATTTCTTATATTTAGTTGTTCTCGCTTTGTCAATAACAGAATCAATGGTTTGAAATATACGTGTATATTCATATTTATATCTTGAAAAATCAGGGTGTGTTTTAATTTGAGTGTCCAAGTCAGTTATATTGACCTTTAGTTCTTCAGTTGTTTTACCATAATTCACTTTCATTACATCTAAAAGTTCAAGTCCTTGTTTATTAAATAATTTAACTAAGTCCAAGTGGAATTGGGACCCTGCTATCAGGCCTGTTGGAAAATGACAGGTCCTGAGTCCCTTTGGTACCTGTTCTAATCTCAGACATTCATTAAAGTAATCAATCTCCAACGATAGTTTCTTATATTTTAGCAGAATATGATCAAAATGGTTCATTAAATCTATTATATTTGATTCTTCCCTAGCCGGACTTACCATTGTGGCTGCTGGATTCTTTTTAGTCAAGCCCATAGGAACAGCAAGCCATTCATTAAGGTCAGGTAATCCAATAAGCCCTGGGTTCAACTGCACGCTGCTTCGTGTAGTATTGCTGCCACTGTTACTTTGTTCAACATGGGATAACCTTCTTCCATCTGTAGGATCTGAAACTGAAGGAGAAAGCATATGCTCTCCACAAGGGATAGTACTTGAATATTTGAATGACAGCACTGATTTCCTTGAGTTAACATATAACTTTGAGGAGAAACAAATCTCATTTCTAGATGTACTTTTGACTAAAAACAACATTGAGAAGAAGTATGAGACTCGAATTTATAGGAAACCATCCTACTCTAATACTTTCTTACATTTCTCCAGAGCCCACCCTATGTTTCAAAAAAAGTCAGTTGTCAAGGGACAACTAGTTAGGGCAGCAAGAATGATTTCAAGAGAGGATGATTTCCAAGAGGAATGTAATAATTTGAGGAAGATGTTCCTTAGAAGAGCTTATCCAAACACCATGTTAGATAATTTAATAGATGAAGTCCAAATGAAGAGAAATAGGGGAATTTATACACCAATAGTGAGAAGTAATATGGAAGCACAGATCCAAGTCCTAATAGTAAACACTTCTGAGGACTCTATGGGTGTAAGAATGGATTCCCACACAGAAGTAATGACCACTGAGAGAACTCCAACTTTTGAGTACAGTTTTATATTGACATTTAATTCCGACTTCTATTTTTTGAAAGGTATTGTCTCCAAAAATTGGAACATTCTTAAAGAGAGTAAAGAAATAATAGAAAAAATAGGGGAAGAACCAAAATTTACAGTTAGGAGAGACAGGAACTTTAAAGAACTCTTGGAAGGTATACATAAAAACAACAATAACTTTAATAACTTTAATAATAATAAAAAGGGCATGTATACATGTGGAACCTGTCCCTACTGTAAATACATTTTGGTGAATAATACACTAACCATTAAAAATTTGGATCTGAAAAGTAAAGGTAGATTTAACTGTAACTCCAAAATGGTGGTGTATCTGGCTAAATGCCAGTTCTGTCCATGTTTTATGTGGGCAAAACTATCCGTAGAATAAGGGACAGAATTTATGAACATACTTATAGTATAAATAAAGGTAAGCAAGATAATGCATTAGCAAAACACATCTTAGAATATCCTACACATGTATTCAAATTCTGGATCCTGGATCAATTGATGTATAATATAAGAGGGGGGCCTGTTGAAATAGAACTTGAAAAGCAAGAATTACTATGGCAGATCCGACTAAATGCATACATTTGGCCGGGCCTTAACGACATGTGTTCAATTATGGCTATACTAAAACTTAAAAGCCTTCATAGGTAATTAATTAATTAGTTGTATAACACAAGAACAGGATAATATAGAGATAAAGTAATCCTGATGGTTATTTTTAAAATATAATAAAATAAATAAATAAATAATTAAACAAATAAATAAATAAATATTTTATATAGTATGTGTAAGAGTATAATCTTTTATGTACACATTTACATACATAAGTATGCGCATGCATATGGATAAAAAATACAAACAAATTGAATGTAGAAAATTATAAAGTCCACAAATATGTACATAGAAATAGAATCAAAAGAATTGAGTTATACTATGGTTTGCTGCAGTAGCTGCTGGTCATGTTAGAATACTTTCTTTATGCTTCCTTATGCTTCATTTTAAAAGTCTTGTCGCCTTAGCATTATAGTGGTTTACTTTTTATATTTTTTAATATTTTTTTAATAATTTCCTAATAACTTTTTAATAAGTTTCTAATTTCCTGTATGATTAAATGGGAGACTGAAGTATTACAACAGTATTTCATTAGAACTAAATAATTATGTATCAGTATGTATGTACTGGTACAAGGATTGTATTCCTTTAACTTTCTAATTAATTCACCAGCTAATGTATTACACATAGTATTTAAATAATTTTAATTGATTTTATGGTGTCTGATGAAGTTCGTGTATGACTTGAACGAAAAGTGCTTGGTGAAGCGCTTCAGTTTATTTGTTTCATTAAAAGGTTGTTTTTACGGACATTTAGCTAAACATTCCATTATTTGTTCTAGTTTTAAAAAGTTCTCATTTTTTATTTTAGAGAGAGTCAATGATGATAAATTTAGTGGGAACTTTAAAGTTCTTCTAAAATGTAAAGAAACCTTATGGCAGATTTTACTAAATGCAGATCAGCTTCCTGGATTAAATGATATGATTAATATAAAGTGCTTTTTACAAGCACAAAGATTATAATCACAATTTTACATCTTTAAGTGTTGATTTTTTATTTTTTCAGGAAAAAGTGATGTGCTTTTAACTGTTTGAATAATATATTAAGTGATTTATGCATTTTATCGGTTCATTTGATCACATGTGACACAGCAGTTATTATTTAAATGTTGGAAAATGTATGGATGTTTATTTTCTAAAGAAGTTCATGTCTATTAAGTTGGACGAAAGTGCTAAACAAGGTTGTGGTATCTTTCTTCAAATCCATATACTGGCAGTGTTTTTAACATAGAAGAAATACTAAATATTAACTATAACAATATCATTAACTCCTTAAATATTCATATCACAAAACAGAACAAAATCTGTACTTTGAAGACAGATTACAATTAATATAAATTATATTATTACCAAAAATACTCTGCATAGCTCAAGCTATTCCCAGGTTCCCAGACAAACTTATACTAAAAAAAAAATAAACGCAATATTATTAAAATTCCTTTGGTATCCTAACAAAAACAGAATAGCTATCACACATCATATCAGACCTTGGGACCAAGGAGGAATTAACTTTCCTGATGTAGAAACTTATATTAGAGCATCCATCTTTAGAATTGTTATCAAATGGATAGATCCTAGCTACTCTTCCAACTGGAAAGAATTACTCACTACTATTTATTTGAATGAAAATTCTTTGATAAAAAATGCTATGTTAGATGGTTATACCAATACACCTTGGCGTATTCTTTGTATATGTATTCAATATAACTTAACAAATCCTACTAATTTAACTTTTATAAACTATATCTTTAATACATTTAAAACATTTATTATGACTAATTCAGACATAAGGATTTGGATGAATATTCTAACTCCTTTTAGTTCTACAAAGGGTTTTTTTAATAAGACACATAAAAATATCTTAATTTCATGGGAAACTAAAAATTTTATTTGTTGGCAACACTGCATTAAAAATTTAACTCCAGTTGATAGCCAACAAATAGCCAATACTTTTGATTTATCTTCATCTGATTGGTTATTATTTCAAAATATAATACTGTATACATCTGATTTGTGCAGAACAATTAGTAGTTCTCCTTTTAAAGACAAGCCAAGCTTTATAAAATATTTAAATGAAATCATATATGATAACCTTAACTGGAAAAATTCAATTTCAAATCCATACAAATTATTAATAATTTATAAAGTTAAACTTAAGCAAATTTTTGGGAATTTTATTACTAAAGGGCACTTAAATAATCTAACTTTAGAAAACAAAATCAATCTATTGTACTCTGTTAAATTAACATCTAATACTCAATTCTGGAGAATATATACTTGGAAATTTCTGCACAGATCATTGTACACACCAAATAGACTTAGTAAATTTGCTTCTTCTAATACTATATTTTGCTGGAGATGTTTACAAAACTGTAAAGCTGATTGGATACATATATTCCATGATTGCATCAAACTTAAAAAATATTGGGAAGATATTAGTAATTTTTTGCGAGCTTTATTTTCAGACACCTTTGTATTAACTAAATCTCTAATCTTTTTGAATGTTAACGAAAAAATAGAAACAAATAGAAAATATTTATATTTATTATGGACTATTCTAGCAGTGGCTAGGAAATGCATTTCTAGGAAATGGAATTCCAATTCTGAACCAACTTATGAAGAATTTTTGAACTTCTTGAGTGAAACTGCATTGATGGAAGTCAAAGTAAAAGAGTCAAGGATTATCCCTAAGAAATGGAGCAACAATCCATGGAAGAAAGTAACTCATCTTATCGAAACACTGATAATGGTCTCGATCTCTTCTTGAAAACATGGTATTAAGAAGATGAAAGGAAAACTTTTGTTAATATTTACAGTTTAATTTTTCTTTTGGATAATTTGCAAGTAGTCATTTGTTAAATCTTCAAGAAAAACAATAAAAATATATGAGTAAAAAAAAAATCTGGACAAAGGCCCATAGAAATTAGATACAACTGGCCAAAAATCTAGACACTGATAGACATAAAATTTGCGTACATAATTATGTAATCCCTCCCACTGCTATAGAATTGTGGGATACCAACATTCAAAACGCAAATTAAAGAACAGATAAAATATTAAACACAAAATATAACCAGATTCCCACAGGAAAAAGATGCTCTTGAAACAGCAACTTAAATCTCACACCTGCCTTTTGACATTTGCTGATTACAAGGATAAACATGCTTCTTTTCTGCCCAGTGTACATTAAATAATTTTCCATGTATATTTTGTTGTCCACAATTTTTAATATTTTTCCTTTCTTCCACAGTTTTGACAAGAACAGCCCTTTCTCCCAGTATGGCTGCATCTTTAATAATATAGGACTTTGCTGCTTTCTCGTGAGCAGGTTTGGTCAAGACAACCAGACTCAGGGTCTAGGCTGTGGATTTAATGGTCCAAGTACAAAACAGGGAACCAAAGATGGTCTGAAATGGAAACTGTATGCTCTAGAAACCCCTAATACCTCAGCAAATAATGGCAAACTATTCTCCATCATTGAGGTTTATAATGTCACTACCGGCAGGATACATAGTGTAGTGTAGTGTGTGTGTGTGTGTGTGTGTGTGTGTGTGTGTGTGTGTGTGTGTGTGTGTGTGTTTGTGTGAGTGTGTGTGTGTGTGTGTGTGTGTGTGTGTGTGTGTGTGTGTGTGTGTGTGTGTGTGTGTGTGTGTGCACACTGGTAACTCAGATGCTACAAAAGCAACCAGTAGTTATGCAAAAGCTTTCTACAGCTACACACTTGCACTTAGCTACAGAAAAGAAATATACCTCTCAACTGTCCAGATTTTTGCCTTGTATTTTTGGTATATTCCTCATAAAATCTGTGGTTTTCTGACATATCATTGAGGGTTGAAATCATGAAATAATGACAGATATCTGACCTTGTCAGTTCACAACCTTTGGAAAATGCATATTAACTCAAAATCTATTTTTTCTAGCAACCTTCCAAATCTGTCCCTATTTTTGTGTCTTTACTCCCCATAAATTTTTGTCTTTGTCCAGATTTCTTGAGCTAAGAGGTTGACGGGTATGACAAGAAACACCAAAAGTACCGATAGTTATATATTAAAAGTGCTTGCCAATGGCTTTGATTTTGGCTTCGGAAAAAAGTCAAGTGAAAACAGTTATACCAGTAGCAGTATTAAATATTTTTCCCATCACCTAGCCATCTGCTGCCATTACTGGTATTCTTAAGGATACCACTGCTGATAACACAGCATCCAACATAAGTTTTCAAATCAAACTTAGGACTGTTAGGAATTGGACACCTTTCATTCCAGTCAGCAAGCTAGCCATACAACGAAAAACACTTCATGACTAATTACCAGTAAACGAGTATTGCATTCTTTTGCAATACTCTAATCTCACCTTCTGTTTTGTTTTAATTTATCGATATTTTTGCTTCCTCTTCAACTGTAAACACCCAAACCACCTGGTAATTGACGTGTCCTCTTTGATTAGTAGCCACTGCAAGTTGTGGGCTGGCTGCAGCCGTAAACAACTTTTCTTTAAGCTCTCCCAGAAACAGTAAAAGTACTGACAGTTTTATATTAAAAGTAGTTGTTAATGGCCTTGATTTTGCCTTTGGAAAAAAAAGTGAAGTGAGGTGAGAACAGCTATACCAATAGCAGTATTAAATATCTTTCCATCACCCGGCCATCCACTGCCATTACTGGCATTCTTAAGGAAACCACTCCTGATAACACAGCATCCAACATACACTTTCAAATCAAAGTCAGGACTGCTAGGAAGCAGGTACCTTACATTCCAGTCAGCAATCTAGCCATACAACAGAAAAACACTTAATGACTAATTACCAGTAAACAAGGATTGCATTCTTTAGAACTATTCAGCTGTCCTGTTGCAAACAAATACAGTAGTGTTTCAGTTAAAACATCTGATGGTGTAACATTATCTCTCTGAAGTAACCCAATGACTAAACCCTATAATCTTTCAGTGATCCAGGATTCTCACTTAAAGGTCAATAACTTATACTTGAACGAAAGCACAAAATTATGAATTAGCTGTACTGCAAACTATTATGGGATCCTTCGCGAATAACAGTAGAAGAAGAAACTATAACTATACAATGTGGAAAGATGCAAATGGTAAAATGACAGCTTAACAGACCTCAGTTTTATTACTAGAAAAAATAATCTTGTTAATTAGAGCTGTACACTCCATCCAAATATATCATGGTGCCAAACAGAAGTATATACTCATTTAATCAAAATGCACTTTTGGTTAGAGAAACCACCATAATCACCTCATAAGCCATTGACTTAAGTCGATTCAGCCAGTCATCTGCGAGGTCAAGCACTGTCTGCAGGTCAAAGTCATCATGTTTTAGTCTTAAGGCAGCTTGTACGATCTGGGTGAGGTTTACTGTCCTGACCTTGTATATATAGCCATCCAGGGGTGTCATGTGAGGCTTGTCATGCACTGTTGGAAGTGGCTGGCTGTTGGATAGAAGCATCATGAAAAAAGAAGTTATTAACATGTGATTAAGTTTAGACCTTTATCAAAACATTTTGAGCACTGCATCCTTCTGGACGTGAAATGTTTCTTCCCAGTTTTTGAGAACACATTGCAATGAACAGAAAGCTTACTCCTAAATTCATAAAGGAGACAAAGTAAGATACTGAAGACAGTGAAAGAGCTACCTACTGTAATTTCAAGACCTGAGTTATAAAACAGTACAAAAAATGTAAAACGCCCAGTGTCAAAAATTGCTATTCTCCCTTCAAAATTGTTTTTTTTTTTGGTGTCCCAAGCACATCTCACCCCCCCACCACCACCCAATGTGGATATCAAATCCCCTAAACTATACACCTGCTAAACTTTCATACACCTGCTCTGATATAGCCATGCCTCAGACAAAATTGACTACTTTGAGAAACAGCTTGGCCCTTGGACTTAGTATATACAGCTCTGCATTTTCACTCATTCATTCTCACTGTTCCATGACTCACACTTAAAAGACTCTCAGAATATCAGATGGTTAACCAGTGGAAGAAGCACTTTGGAACCTAAGCCTCAGAAGTATGTTGCAGTGCACTGAATACCCTGTCCTGCCTACTTCCATGCACAAATGCATATCTTTTGCATACATCACCCAATTCCTGCCTGTGTTTACCTGCCTCAGTGCTGGGTAAAGTGAATTTAGCATAAATGACCCTTGGTATTACTGGACTGACAAAATCCTACAGTACCATGAGCACTAAATAAAACCTGAAACTTACAGATATTCTAGGGGTTCTATTGGATCTCTCCTTGACCTTCCATAACACAGCCATAACTAGGGTGGGGGAAGGACTGGTGCCCAAGGTACAAGCCATCAGGGGAAATGGTCAGCAGGGGTCACTGGTGCCAGAGTGACAATTTTGCATTTATGGTTGAGCTGAAACCCTGAAGAGCTCATTGCAAGATGAGTGTGTTTGCTTGTAACTACAGAAAGCTGCTTGTTACAGTTAAGTAGCTTGCTACAGATGTTGGGTCAGAAAAGAGTTACAAATACCTCTTTGTATAGTCACGTCACAGCTTCAACTCTGATCCTCAAAATGATGTCCTATTAGCCAGCTTATACATCCAAATCAAGTCTGGTACATTATACCAAAAAACTTTTCACTACCATATGCCACAGAAGCAAATATAAAAAGTGTCGTTATCCCAGAAACAGAATAAGAACTCCTCCTTCTACCAGGTCACTTAAACATATGGCTTAATGTTTGCAAATGTGTTAATAAAAAAATGCAGGTTCTTCTTTCTGATAAGCAGATAAGACACCAATTCAATGTATTGCCCTTTCAAAAGTAAATGGGTTAATGGGTTACCAGTTGCTGAAACAGCATTTTGTCAGCTTTCCTCACTTCTGCACAATATAATTTATCTTAATAATTGCCCAGCACTTTTCAGTAAACTGTTCTTAGCCAACTATCTCTAATGCATAGGATTCAAAACTGATGGCTCAGACCGATTCATAATAATATCAAGATTTACTATTAGCAATAGTAAAAGAACATTTTTAAGATCGTGCTTGCAATCTGGAATTTGTCACCCTCCAATTTAAGGAATCAACTAATGTAGCATACAAAGCAGGCCTTCTACCTCACCTCCAGGTACAATCGATCTGCACTGGCTTTGAAGGTAACTGTAATCACAAGGCAAAAATAATTAATCAATCTGCCCAGTCCTGCTTCTATTCTGTGCAATTCTAAACAAATAGAAATATGCTGTAAGTTATATGCACTTGTTCAACTGGATTTGATTGCTTTATACACTTAATTCTATATGAGGTCATGTAACATTCAAAGTCAAAAAAGTTTTAGTGACTCCTATTATTGTTGTGCCTTTGAACGAGGTTGTTGCAAGGGTCCATGATCTAGCCACTGTTACATGATAAGCAAACACAAATAAATAAACGTGTTCTTGTGTGTGTGTGTGTGTGTGTGTGTGTGTGTGTGTGTGTGTGTGTGTGTGTGTGTGTGTGTGTGTGTGTGTGTGTGTGTGTGTATGTATGCATGTGTACGTGGTGTGTATGTCTGTGTATGCATGCGCACACATACGTATGTGTGATATGTGTGTGCGTATGTGCATGCATGCATGTGCGGTAGTGAGAAAAAAATGTAATAAAACAAGAAATGTTTCTTTTTATCAAAATGAAAACCTGTGAAAAGTGAACTAGTGTAGTAAAGCAGTATCAAATTAAAAATGTGCAGAAATACTCATTTAAATAATAAAGTAAAATAAGCTGCATTATACTTACCTTTTCAATAAAACAAATTTTAAAGAAAACATGTAAAATGGTATATAACTATTTGCCACTGTGAAAACATAGTATAGATTAAAGCTACAATCTAGCTGGGAAAACGTGTGCATTCTGGCTAGGTTAGTCACTTGAAGATGATGGTGTCTTATTTGATCAGTAGTTTGTTAGGCCTTTCCCACCACTTACCACTTACCACACTTTTCGGCCACCAAACCAGGACTGAAACACTAAAGGTTGATGAGTGTCAATATTCACCAAGGATATTTACACCACCAGGCTAGTTGCAAAACACAAAGTGTCTGAAATTCTCCAGGTGCAACTAACACTAGGTAAAACTGCAATCCAAATTGTAGCTTGCTACAGATCCCCCACCATACCTCAAGATTCTCACTACACCTTTATAAACATACTGGAAAATATTAAGATAGAACCAAACACCCTAATACTGGGTGATTTTAACTACCCTGCCATTAACTAGGAAAACTACTCATGTACCAACACCTTTGCCCAACGGTTCTTGGAATTCATAAATTCCAATGCCCTGGATCAACTAATACATAGTCCCACCAGGGGCTCCAATATCCTAGACCTGGTCATTACCAACATGGGAAATCGATGCTCCACATCTATGGTCACCCCCTCATTAGTCAGATCTGACCATAAGCTAATCACCCTTAGTATCCACATCCCATCCCCACCCCTCAGTAAGGAAACCTCCATAAAAAAATTCTCCAAAGCCAACTTCATGCTACTCAAGTCAGAAGTGACAAACTTCGTGACACCCATGCAGATGGGAGCTGAAAGTTCAACTGCTGAATCCTACACTAAGGCACTGCACGAGCACATTCACTCATGCATGAATCGTGCCATCCCAAATAGAACCAAGATGCTCTCCCAAAAAAAGGAAGCCAATCTGGTGGTCCCCTGCCATAAACAAACTTTACAACAAAAAGAAGAAACTGTTGCAGAAAAGAGGAAAATCCCAGGATGCAAAAAACTCCCTTACAGCCTCAGTAAGAATATGAGATCCCTCATACAATCCTCCAAAGCTAGTTATGAAAATAAAATTGCCAAAGATTCCAAAGACAACTGCAAGGCATTCTATAACTATGTCAAGAATCTAAATGGCAATGCTCAGATCTGCTTTGAGCTAAAACAGAATGGCATTAATTATACTGATCCCAAGGATATTGCCAATATCCTGGCAGATCGAATCAGTGCCAACTTCATCCCCCTCTCATCCCATAAATGGCCCATCTCAATACCGGAAGATTTCCAAATTCCGGTAATAATAGCCACACAGGTAAAAAACGCACTCTCCAAAGTTAAGAACACAGAATCCATGGGACCAGATGACATCCCGGGCTGTGTACTACATGAACTACAATATGAACTGGCACCTCACCTAAGTGCCATGTTTAATCATAGTCTCACCTCAGGTTTCGTGCCCACTGAGTGGCACAGAGCTACAGTTATCCCACAAGGGGGGATCCACCTTAGATCCCAGAAACTACTGTCCCATCAGTCTGACAAGCCTTATCTGCAAGGCCATGCAGCATATTATCATGAAACTTATAAACAAAGACATTGGCAAACTTCAAACACTGGACCCCACCCAGTTTGGGTTCGTGAAGGGCCGATCTTGTCTCCTGAACCTGATTGGCTTCTTCAAATCAGTCTCCAGAGCCGTGGACAAGGGTAAGGTGGTCCACACAGCCTATCTAGACCTTGCCAAGGCCTTTGACACGACACCATCCCCCACTCTGGAATCATAGATAAACTTACTAAGCTGGGCATTAGTCCCTACGCCACCCAATGGGCTGCTAACTGGCTTACTGATGGAACCCACACTGTAAAAGTAGCCGACTCCAAATCCAGCTCCAGACAAGTGACAAGTGGAGTATCTCAGGGTTCAGTCCTGGGACCACTCTTGCTTGGCATCTACTTCTCTGAAGTACGGGCCAACACTAAGGGACTCTGGCTAACAAAGTTCGCAGATGACTGCAAACTGGGAGCTGTTATTGAATCCCCAAATTATGTGGATATTCTACAAAAGGGCCTTACAGAAACAGATGCTTGGTGCCAGAGCCATGGGCTCAAGCTCAATGCCATGAAATGTACAGTTATCTCCTTTGGGAAAAAACATGTATCCATGAATTACCATATAGGTGGCAATACACTAAACAACGAAAGTGTGATAAGAGACTTAGGGATACAGGTGGACAGTGGTCTCACCTTCGATAACCACATTGCCACAACAATCAGGAAATCCTTCTATGTGGCACACCTCATCACTAAGGGCTTTTCATCCAGAAAAAAAGGAGGTCATTGCCCCACTGTACTCATCCCTCATTAGACCCATTATAGAATACAACGCCCCGTTTGATATGTACCTCTCAAGACATCTGCAACAACTGGAAAGGCTGTAGAAATACCTCACTAAAAGAATCACAGGCCTAAAGGAGATGCCCTACACTGACCGCCTTAAAAAACTCCAGCTATACTCTGTCGCATATCGTCTACTCAGAGGCGATCTCTGCTTAACATACAAGGCCATGTCAAACCCAGAGCTGTTGGACATGTTACACTTAAAGAAATCCCAATCCCTCAGAGCCACATGCTCCAGGGATCTAAACCTTGTCATCACAATAAACAAAACTTGCTGGAGGGATAGGTTCCTGACCCAGAGACTCATCAGACTCTGGAATAGATTGCCCATACATGTCAAGCAGAGTGCCTCTTTAGCCCTCTTCAAAAGGAACCTTGACGATTGGATGGGAGAAAGGAAATTCACCCCGGGGATCACGTCAGTCGCCCTGCTAGACAGGGGTCCAGGGAAGTAAATAGTGTGGGAAGAAATAGTCAGGGAATTGTTATGGTTAGGCTTGTATAGTCCCTAGGGCTGATAGCCTAGTACCAACCTATGAACCTATGAACCTATGTCACTATGGAAAGAGAAAGACATCTACTAGAATTCAACCTAAAGCCACAGGAAGTCTTACATTGGGACTTATAAGTAGAGGGACTGATTGCTAATTCATAAAGTTACCGAAAATAAGAGATTTACTACTATACGTCTCCTGTTGCATTCCTCATTTGGTTTTGGCAGGGCTTGGCTATTACCAGTTGGCATACACCCTTAAGCACACCAATAGTGAGATACAAACCCCATATTGTTGTTCATGTTGACATCAGAGGTGGAGGAATTAAAACCCACAGTCACTGTTTTGCATACCACACACACAAACACATATACACACACACACACTCATTATACTTACATTTTATGTTCTGAATTAACACTGTTAAGAAGTTTACAATTTTAGGACTGTATTGTAGAGCAATCGACTATACTCATCAATTTCCTGATGCATGCAGTCAGTCAATTAATATATTTTATAATATGCATTCCCAGTATCAAGGCATAATAAACATAAAGCAGCAACTGAATCCATTAAAATAACAGCAACACGTGACTTCAAAAATCAAGGAAGGTAACTAAAGAAGAATGACTTGATTAAACAAATAAGTATTCAATGTTTCCTAAGTTATCTGTGGGCAAAGTTTTTCATTTGATGGTGCCTGTAGTTCTAAAGGATAGGCACAAGTGCAGAAAATGCTTCAGTTCTCCATAACACCAAAGAATCCTTTGAAAGCTTGAATGTGGTTAGGCTGTTATAAGCCATTATGCAGGAACAGTAGTACCTTAATGATTGTTCTAAACCAGATTGACAGCCTGTACTAAGGTTTCAGGTGAAGTGAAATACAGCAACATGAACGGGTCCCACTAAACCAATCTGAAATGGTGGTAAACTTAGGTAAATTTCTGCAAATGTTCTCCATAAACCATAAAAATCCTTTCTAACAATTTGTATTAAGCCTCAAAATGAATGGACCTACAAGATGACTACACACTGACCAACAGCTTAATTTCAGCTGCCCCAGTGTGAAAAAAAGAAACTAAGAAATAAGAGGTAGTAATGCTACCACCAGGAGAAAAATTCAGTTACTGGCTAGTAAATATATTACCTGGATTCCGGCAATGCAGAAATTTAGAGAACCTGAAAGGCAATCAGCTAGAAAAGGTGAAGAGAAAACAACTGTCTGGGAAGAATCATGCTGCTGTTCAGCAAAAAGCGATTAAAGATTCAGCTTTGGTATAATAGATGGTTCCCCTAATTTAGAATAATAATATAAATCAAATGTACTCATTAAAATAAATGAGACATTCAATGAATGTATCAACACAAATAACAAAAGGTTAGAAAAAAACAGAAGGAATTTTAACTAGTTATTAAGATAAACTGATAAAACTGCAAAAAATCAAAGAGTGAAATGTAGAAAACATTGACGAGTATGAGGCTTCTCAAGAACTGCTTAAAAAATGGTGAAGTCAGAAGACAGATCATGCATCGAAAACCTGAGTTTTTTCTACAGTACAAGAGAACCTGGATGGAACCGACTGTATTAATTTTATGAAAGCACAAATAAGCAACTTGACTGGTATTCCACAGCAGGATTTGTTGACTGAAAGGGCACATCGAATGTAAGGTCCAAACCTGGCCATAATAAAGCAAACAAGACCTGCATCAGTAAATATGTAATCATACCAGCAGGAAGAATTGATCCTAACAAAATGCTGGCAGAAGAGAAGACAATTAAAAACTGGAGAAAGCACAGTGTTTGTGGAAAATAATTTTGCATTGTACACCAGGTAGAAGAGAAACAAATTTACCCCAGCAATCAGGGAAAGTCAAGAGGCAGGTGTGAGATTCAATCTGCTATATACAGCTGTCTTCAGAATATTTTTTTTGAGGATCGAAGACATTTTTGATACAGAACAGGCTAAGAAGGAAATATAAAAGTTTACCCAACAAAACGTGAGCTAAACAGAAGGGGACTCTGTTTCTCATTCTTCTGATAATAAAGCTCATACTGAGACTTCGCTAATGAAACCTTTTCCAATGTTCCAAAGAAAAGTGTCTGGGAATTAGAAAAAGCACAGAAGTTGACTAGAAGAATCGGAAGCACCTTGAACTTGAACCATTGTCTGATGTTAGGAGATGGACATGTATAAGATGAAGACAAACAACACTGAAATGCATGAATAAATGTGAGATAAAAGCATTAATCTTATTTGTGAAATATGTTATGGGTTTGCATATTCTAGTTGAGAAATACTGGATTTTTGTTGACTTTATTAAACTTGTGGGTGCAATGTAAAGCATGTACATCACTTTAGGTCATTAATGTTTAAATGAGCACAAAAAGGGAAAAAAAGCACTGCAAGGAAAAAATAAGTTATGTACTCAGCATAATGTTCCATCTGAGTAGTTGTACTTCATTTGTCTTCAACTTGTGGGAATACAAATCTATATCAGATCCAAGCCGGCAAAGATTACTAGTATCAGCTCCGAGCTCCAGACTCCTCCCCTTACCCATAATACACCTCCCCTGCCTTCCATCCCCAAATTGAGTTTGCAGAACTTATACTTAGAACCCGACCTGATAACATACTTGTGACCTATACTACAGCCTGTAGGCTGAACATGCGCCAAGGTCCGGGGGAAGACAAATACAACTACTCAGATGGAATGTTATGGTGAGTACATAACTTCTTTATCTGAAGTAGTTTACTTCATTTAGTCTTCAACCTGTGGGACACAGTCCCCAGCTACTAAACTCCTGGGAGGCCCTCATGAAAGGATATTCCAGAGCACCGCGGAGCCAAAGGATGCACTCCTTCTAGATGTCAAATCCAATTTGTAATGGGAAATAAACATATGAGAAGAGGACCATGTAGCTATAGAACAAATGTCATCCAAAGACACTCTAGACCAGAAAGCTGCCGACGTAGCCATATGCCTAGTGGAATGAGCTTTAACCTGACCTGGAGGAGACATGCCTTTGTCCATACAGACCTGCAGGATGCATGAAGAAATCCATCTAGCTATAGTAACCTTGGAAACAAGTTTGCCCAAAAAGGATCTATAGAACGAAACAAACAATTGATCAGATTTACGAAAACTTTTTGTCCTGTGCAAATAGAATCGTAACTGTCTATGAACATCCAACAACATGTGTAGTTTGTATTCCATCCTGTTGGTAAAATTGGGAAAGGACACAGGCAAATTTATAGTCTGATTGATATTGACTGGTGAAGTCACCTTAGGAAGAAAAAATGGGTTGATTCGAAGGTAAACGCTATCTTTATGAAAAATCATGTACAGAAATTTTATGGACAAGGCCTGTAATTCTGAAACCCTTCTAGCAGAGGTAATTTCCACCAGAAATGCTGTTTTCCACAACAGAAACTTTAGATCTGCAGTTGCGGCAGGCACAAAAGGCGGAGCGACCAGAGCTTAGAGAACCATAGTAAGTTCCCATGGGGAGGCAGGATCTTTGACTGGGGGGGGGGGGGCGTAGCAAAAAAGTACTTTTAATAAAAGCTTTACACAGTCTAGAGGATGCCAATGATGCAGAATTCTCACCCACATGAAAATGAGAAATGGCAGCCAACTCAACTTTGACAGTAGAAGAACTAGCTCCATGCTGGAAAATATCAGCTAGTAAATCAAGAATGGCAGAAATACAAGTAGTAAAAGGATCCAAACTCCTCAGAGAGGCCCCAAAAGAAAAACGTTTCCATTTGGTGCAATAAACTTTTCTGGTAGAAGACTTATTAGCAGCTACCAAAATAGACTTAACTGAGGAGGAAAGTCCAGGAGTCCTAGCAATCATGGGAACTGGAGCAGCCAAGCTGTGAGCTTTAGGCAGTCCAGACTCAGATGAGGCACCGCTGATGGGTGTGAAATCAGGTCCTGAATGGGATCTAGGATCCAAGGTGGAGCCAGAAGGTGAGACCAAAGGAAGGAAAACCATACCTGGAGAGGCCAGAATGGGGTAATGAGGATCACCTTGCTCCCCAGTCGACAAGCTTTCTGCAGAAACCTCGGGATGAGACGAACTGGCGGGTAAGCATAGAGAAGACTGGGAGGCCAAGCATGAACTAGAGCATCTCTAGGGGACTCCCCCGGTGGCAGGTTCAGAGCGAAAAACCTGCTGCACTTCACGTTGGAAGGAGATGCGAAGAGATTGCAGCAAGGTTGACCCCACTCGCTGAAGATCTGTTCCGCTTCTGATAGATTCAGAGACCACTTGTAAGGCATTAGAATGGTCCGACTTAGCCTGTCCGCTAGAATGTTGGACCATCCTGGAATGTGCATTACGATGAGAAAGCGACCTGTGGAGATCGCCCATTCCCACACTCTCATGGCCTTGTGACAAAGGGGATAAGATATGGTTCCTCCCTGTTTGTCGATATACCAGACTACTGACATGCTGTCTGATTGAATTGCAATCGTCCCCAGAGGAAGAAAGGCATGAAGGGCCTGTAACGCTAGAAGGACCGTCCTCATTTCTAGGACACTGATATGCAAGCTGGTCTCTATGGGGGACCACAGGCCTTGGACTGTCCTGCCCGAACAATGCCACCCCCCCCCCCGAGTTGGGAGGCATCAGTGGTCACTGTGGTTTGGGCTGGGGAAGGAACAAAGGATCGTCCCTCCAAATTGTCCGGAGAGCTCATCCACCATATAAAGGATGACCGACACACTTGACTCAGGTGGATAGGATAGGTTAGTAGTAAATCCAACAGGGACCACTGAACGACTAGAGTCCATTGAAGAATCCACATGTGTACCCGAGCACATGGAAGGAGAGTTATGGTCGCCACCATCGAGCCTAGGGCCCTCAACACTGATTCTGCTGTCGGGAGGTGAGAATGGTAAATTAGGGAGACATGCATCCTGAGGTTTTGAACTCACTCCGAGGTCAGGAACACTTTGCACTGTAGTGTGTCTATCCTGGCACCAATGTAATCTATCACCTGTACAGGCTCTAGTAGAGACTTGGTTGCATTGATTGTGATACCCAAACTCAGGACAAGTTTCAGAAAGTAATCCCTGGTTTGGGAAAGTAGACGCCTGGTGGGAGAAGTGAGGAGCCAATCGTCCAGGTATGGATAGACCTAAATCCCCTGAAGCCTCAGGTAAGCCGCTACAGCCACCATCACTTTGGTAAACACCCTGGGGGCTGTGGTGAGACCAAAGGGTAGGTCTCAAAATTGATAATGATTGGCCCCTAGCCAGAAGCGGAGGAACCTCCTGGAGCTTCTGTGCATTTTTATGTGATAGTAAGCATCCTGGAGATCTAATGAGGACATCCAGTCTCTCTCTTGCAGGTATGGCATGATGGACTGTAGTGTGACCATCTGGAACTTTTCTTTGGCAACTGACAGGTCACAGAGGTCCAGGATGGGCCTTAAGTTCCCTGTTTTCTTTGGCACCAATAAGAACCTGGAGTAGAAGCCCGATCTGGACTGATCTGATCTGGGGACGGTTTTGATGGCTCAGTTTCCTAGCAGCTTGGAAATTTCCTCTGCTGTTGCCTCCCTTTGCGTGGGTGGAACATCCAAGAGGTGTTTGGGAGTTATGGGGGGAACCCACAAAGGGGACAGAATATCCTCTGTATATGATTTGAAACACCCAGCGGTCCGTTGTTATGGACTCCCATGCCACTGGGTGCAAGAACAATTAGCCCTCGACTGCCACTAGAGTAGAGCAGTCGGGCAACCCTTCAAGGTTGCTGCCCAGGTCTGTCCAAGAATGGTTCTCGAGACCTGAAGTTTCACGGACCCCCTCGGCCTCTGGGCCAGTGTCAATTCTGTCCCCCTCTGCCTCTAGGGGAAGAACACTGAGTGTCCTGGGAATACTGAGACTTCTGGATCCACATTTTTTTTTGCCCTCTCTGGTTGCGTGAAAAGGACCTTTGAGGGTTAGAGAAGTGGATCCTGATGGCAGACAGTGTCTTCCCATCCTTCTCACTCTGGACAAGTGTCTCATTGACAGTCTTACTGAAAAGAGTCGAGCCGTCATAAGGGGCATTGGCAAAGGACGCCTTAAAGGGTTTGGTGAAATGGCACAACCTGAGCCAGGCATTACGCCTCATGGACATGCTGGACCCAGCCGTCCTAGCCACTCCTTCCATAGCATGGGAGAGGAGTCACAAGGATGTATTTGATACTGCTCTTAGAGTGGCCAATTTCGCAGAGAACGAAGCCTTGTCCTCCTGCAACATGGACTTGGGTGGAGACTCCTCCAGCTCCTTCACTAGGTCGTGTTGGAGTCTCGTGACATGGGCCAAGTAGTTCAGCATCCTTATTGAAAAGGTAGCTGAAGCATACACCCGCTTCCGTAGGTGGCCCATCATCCATGACTCTTGGTCAGGAGTGTGGACCGAAGAACTTTTCTGAGATAGTTCCTTCTTCATGGCTACTGCTACCACCATGGCATCCACTGGGGAGCCCTTGTTCCAGAAAGGCCTGTCAATAGGAGGACTCAGAACCTTATCTGGGCACTTGGGGATTGGCTCCACGATATCTAGTTCCTTCCACGCCCAAGAGGTGATGAAATCCACTAAAGGATCCACGGGAGGGGACATCCAAGATGCAGATAGGCCCGTGTCCTTGGTTAGGAACTCGGGGGAGTCTAAGTGCCTCCTCTTGCATGTATGCTTGTGAGGCACATCTCCTATGGGGCTCTCCGGGGAGCGCTCGCAAGCCATCTGTTCCTCTGGGGAACCGTCTGGGGCTCTTCAGGCAAGGGCTGTCCCTCTGTTAAGACAATGGGGACCAAAGACAGAACTGAGGGGGTCTGGGTGGACTCCGAGGGAGCGGTCAGGAGCCTCGATCTGATGGAGAGGACCCGTTCTACCATATCGAACGCCGAAGGAGAGCGGACCTCCTGCAAATCTAATAAGGAGGCCAGTCTCCCTGGATCCAATGCAAGAATCGGATCTGGACCCAAAGTGGACGGAGCTCCGAGGGAGGGAACCTGGCCCGACAACGTTGGAGCCGATGGAAACGGTTCCACTCCCTTGGATCCAACACCCAGGCTCCAGCTCTGAGAGTGGCTTAGATCCGATCTGGTCAGGTCAGACATGCTCCAGGCAGCTGTCGGTGTCGAGGACACAAGGACTGTCGGCGCCAACCCCCTGACCAAGGTCAACCTCGGATCTGAGAACGCCAAAGCTGAAGGTCGGATCCTGGAAGGAGAAATAGGCTGAAAAAAGGGAAGCGAGCTCCCCCCTCCTGAGGGAGGGGGGGGGCTGGCAAGACACCCATCTGGATCTGTGTACGGATAAAGCTCCTCATCATCTTATCCAGATCCATGTCCGATAAAGAACGGGTCGACCTAGACAAGGCCACGGACTCCGACCTGACCAGTCGGGGAACTGAAGCCTGGGAGACTGAACGTGCTTCATCCGGCTCCGAGGAGAACCTCGGAGATCAGAGCCAAGGGGAGTCATGGATCCGTGTAGACTTACTTGTAGACGAGAGGTCCAGGGACCTCTTCCTCTTTTCTTTCGTCCTCGGCTCTCTCTCCCGCTCTCTACCTCTCCTCTGCTCCGCTACCACAGGCTGAGATGCAGGAGTTTGAGTCCCTGCCTGGGAGGGAGGGGAAGCCAGAGGGAGAGAAGCGGGAGAGGCAGTCACAACAGCCGCTGTGACTGAAGCCGAAGACAAGGAAGGAGGTTCAGAGCCAG
This sequence comes from Protopterus annectens, assembly GCF_019279795.1. Lineage (NCBI taxonomy): Eukaryota > Metazoa > Chordata > Ceratodontiformes > Protopteridae > Protopterus > Protopterus annectens. The sequence continues at coordinate 641,089,769 of NC_056730.1, forward strand.
GCAGAAAACCTTTGAGGGCCAACATGACCTTTCTATCCTTCAAAGCTTGGGGATTGAACCCCGCACAAATGGAGCACTCCACATTAAGGTGGGCCACATCTAAGCACAACACACACAGAGCATGGCTATCCACTGGGGAGAGCTTATGGCCCCACTCTTACAGATAAGCTTTTCAGCCATACTATCAAGCAAGAAGCCTTAAAAAAATAAAGAGACAGACCAAAAACATTCTTTCTTTAGACTAATAACACACACCCACTCACCACCCTAGACTGACTGGGGGGAGGCACCACAGACAAAGTACTCTAAACTAACTACAACTACAAACCTACACTCGATGCCAAAGCGATGGGAGGGGAGAAAGGGTACCTATACTAATCTGAAATGGCTAAAAGTAACAGAAAATTTAGAAAAACTTATAATCAGAATCACCCTGCTAGCTGGAGCTCTAGAGACATGGTGTTTTACAAATCGTCGCAAACGAGATCTGGGGATGGGAGGCAGAGGAGGTATATTATGGGTAAGGGGAGGAGTCTGGAGCTCGGAGCTGGTGCTAGTAATCTTTGCCGGCTCGGATCCAATACGGATCCATATTCCCACAGGTTGAAGACCAAAATGAAGTAAACTACTTCAGGTACAATATTTTGTTCTTAAAAGTATGTATAAACATTTCATGTTACAAACAGCATGTTATATAGTAAAGCAGTTTTGTGTAGTATGCAGTCAATGTGGAGCTGAGGTTAAGTCTTTTCCATGAATGTTTTATGAGCTGAAGATATTAAAGTAAATAAGTACAATCTTTTTAGTTTTAAATATAGACTTTACAGTGTAAGAACAGCAGAAAGGTTGAGTAAAAGCGAATTTAAGTTTGCAATAATCTTGGCCTGTTGGATTGGGTGGTAGGCTACAAAAGTGCACTGATTATATCACTTGTAGAGTTCAGGTGTTTTCTCTTATTTTCCATAGGCGAAATTCTGGATTAATGCCCTTGACAAGTTTTTTTTTCTATTAACAAGTAGAGTTGAAAAATAAGACAACAAGATGAATGTCATGAGTAGTTCTAAGTTTCTTGCATATGCAATGATATTAGCTTTTTTCTTCATTAGAAAAGTTCAGCATGCCTCAAGAAGTCCGCAGCTAAACACAGTTGCACATTCTGTTCTGTTTTGAGTGAAACTAACAAGGACTCATTTGTGCATCTGCTGAGTAGTTATCTGTTTTATTTCTCATTGCTATGTTTCCATGCAGATGGGCTGTCTGCAGGTCCAAGTAATTTCCTGAAAGTTCTTTCTTAAATTATGAGGGCAAGAATTTCAGTAAAAAATTAAAGTTTACAATAACTGGAAGTAAATAACATATGGCAGCTTCCTTGGCAGCCTTAATACTTTAATGCATTTAATAGAACAGTCTATAATTTAGTTTTACTTAAAGATAGCCAGTGCACCTTTTCTTAAGGCTAAAAGTTAATGTTTTCTGAAAGCATATAAGCTGTTTTCACATCTGGGAAGGGAATACAGACACGAAAAGAACAGACAGTAATCTTTGTAAGTGGAAGCACATGGTGTAATATGCTTTAGCATGGATAACCTTAATTTAGGTTAGGTAATGCCTGTGGGTACAGCTGTCGATTTGAGGTAATTGTTCATATCAGGAAGGTTAAACATTAGCGTTTTGAAAACTTTATTAATGCTGTGTGTTTCTCTAAGTTAATAGGCTATGGGAGTGTTCTGAAAATATATGTAGTTTTTTTGTTTTGATGGTTTTTATTACAACAAAAAATCTTGTAAAATGTGACATAGGTTCAAAAGGAAATGACGAGAAACAATTGGGTAAAAGATCAACATGCAAGACACGATTGTGCACATGTAACACAATTTCAAAAAAGTTGTCAGGTATAATAACTTCTAATTATAATGGCTATGCTAGCTATATTACCTTTTTTAATACAAGTGGCCTTACAGATATAGACAAAAAAGTGATAATACTGAACTATATTAAGAAATGCAGAGTGCAAACAGCAATGCTACAGGAGACACTTTTGGAAAGAAATAAGCATGTGAATTTGATAAAGACAGGACTTCAGAATACATTCAGCAGAATATTATCAGAGACAAAGGAAAATAGAATAATTATACTAATTCCTCGAGGAACTCCAACAGTGACAGAAGAAGGAAAAAAGATAATAATGACAGACTTGTGGCAGTAAGGGGCTACTGGCAAGGGAGGATTATGCTGGCTTGCATTTATATTCCAACAAAGACTATTGTTATGGAGCATAAGAAATTTCTGGTTGAAATAATCAGCTTTCAGCAGAGAATATTACTTTGGGGTGGGGAATGGAAGTTGATTAGCAAAAGTGAGGATGCATGTGGGGCACCTAGAAGGGAAATATAACAAAAGAGTTTAGATTTCTTGAGGATGTTTGTGGGGGACCTAAAAGGAAAATATAATAAAAGAGTGCAGACATCTAAAGAAATTTATGAAAATATCTGGAATGGAAGATATGAATTCAGTAGTATAAACGTATAGAGAATTTACATATTACTCCCCAAGGTAAAATTAATAGGCTAGACTAGATAGAAATTATATTTCACAGGACCATATAGGATCATAGGAGGTTACTAGGCTAATGGCCCTGGGGCTCTTACAAGCCTAGCCAATAGTTTATCCCCAAAAAAGAAAAATATCCATTCAATTGAAAGTTCTGACACACATCCAATAATAATTTCAGATCATGCACCAATAAAAACTAAGATAGGAATGCAGGGTAGTGAACTAAAAATGAGACACAGGCACTTTCCCACCTTCCTGTTAAAAAGGGTTGGATAGTAGAAATTACTCAAAAGGTAAGATAAAAATTTCTTCAGAAGTTACAGCTAAGAGTGTGATAAAATTAAAATGGAGTTAAAATAGGGGAGAAAAAAAAGAAAAAGAAATGTGATTAAGAAGTAAAAATAATTACTTAGAGGGGCCAACAAAATTAAAGTATTGCAGAATAACGGGAATCTCACAGAACAAGAAGAGATACAACTGTACTGTAGAGTGCTAAAGAGAAAAAAAGAGCACATGGATAATATGCATGAGTTTAGAAAGACTGCTGTTTAACAGCTGTGTTTTGATAACTCCAGATCAAAAACTTTTATCACAATGACTTAGGCAACAGAAAGTAGAGAGGATTGTCAGCAAACCTAGGGATCCCATAACAAGAAAAATAACCAAATATCCTGTAGTGGTAATGGAGATATTTTGAAAGATTTTTTTGATGCAGAACAGGCTAAGGAGGAAATACAAAAGTTTGTCCAATAAAAGATGAGCCATCAGACAGAAGGAGATTCTGCTTCTCATTCTTCTGATAATAAAACACATACAGAGATTTTGCTAGTAAAACATTGCCCAATGTTCCAAAGGAAAATACATGGCAGACAGAGAAATGCACATGAGATCAGTAGAAGAATCAGAAGTACCTTGCAAATGAACAAAAGTCTGGAGATGGGAGATTGATATGAACAGGAGGAAGCCCAGCAGCATGAAATTAGTGAATAAATCTGAGATTACAAAGCATCAATTTTATTTGTCATATACAGCTGTACAACAATAGTCAGAAATAATAAATTTTTGTTAACTTTGTGTGTCACTGAAAGGTATTTGCCTCACTTCATGTCATTAATATTTGTAAGAACACTAGGGGAAGGGATGAGGAAGGAAAAAGGTAATTGTAAGTAAAATAATTTCTGTTCTTAATGGTATTTAAAAAAAACTTTTCTTGATATAAATTGCATATTATATAATAACGCACTTAGTTATTGTTGAATGTGATAAAGACACTAAATCACTCAGATACTTTTTTTTCTTCTTTTCTAATACTAAGAAATATAGGCATTACAGTGCAAGTGAAAAAGACAAAAGCATGTCTAAGTTAATATGCTGTAATCTTGGGCTGTTGATGCGGAGATGTGGAGGATGTGGTGCAAACGTAGACATAATAAGAGCTGATTTTTTTTTTAACTTTTGCATAGTTGAATATCTGGATTAAGACCCTTGCCTTAATCTAATAACAAGTCTTAAGTGGAAATATGCAGAATAAGAGAAGACTGAATGCAATCAAAAGTTTTCTTTTAGCAATAAATGTTTCAGCATGTCTTTAGAAGCCTGCAGTTGAGGGCTACATTTTTCATGCCTCTATGGAGACAAGATGATTCTACTGCAATAAAAAAGCTAAAACACTGGTTTCTTCAAGGTTTGTAATTGCTTTAAGTTTATACACAGGTCAGGTATATCTTTCTCAACTAGTGGGGAAGTTTTAGATATGAATTAATAAAGATTTGAAGGAATTTCTTGGCAAGCGTCAAGTATGATAAGGTGATCATTTCAAAAGAACACAGTGGTATAAGATTACCTGATCTGAAGGGATATTTTAGAGCTACACAGTTAAAGCACTTATACATGACACGAGCAGGAAGCTACAATTTAAAGTGAAAAGGAATGATGATGATGAAGTGGGGGAAAATTCAAGAAATAAAGAGAAAATAGAGTTTTGGACGCAGACCTTTAATGAGAATAACAGCAGGAATACAGAATATTGTATTCAGAAAGTAGCAGAAAGTACTCTAAGAACTAATCCAACACAAGACTAGAGGAAGGAGATTCTGCTGATAGGGATGACTGCAATTAGGGTTACAGAGAATAAGCAAGAGGGGCTGGGATTTACTGGAGGAAACTGGCAGAGTAGCCAAGTTACTGGGAGCAAATAATTAAAGAGGGAAAGGTAGCAGAATAGAAACAGGCACAGAAGGCATTTGGACTGCAGGCTAGCGACTGCCTTCACTAGAGGAGACTGATATCAGAGCATAGGCAAAGATAAGAGGATAGGAGAGTCCTAAGTGAAAGACCTGTACTGGTAGAGTTTTAATTGAATCTGGAACAGAGGCTGCCATTAAAAAAGGGATAATTAGTAGGGCAAATAAAATATTGCACAATAACTATAAGACTCAAACATAGGTAAGAAAATATTGGGAAGAGAGACTGGATAAGTAGTTTGCAAGGGAGCAATATATTATATATATATATATATATATATATATATATACACACACACACACACACACACACACACACACACACACACACACACACACACACACACATGGCTCCCAAGATGCCACAAAGTGTAGAAGGTTTAGGATTTCTGCTTGGATGTGTTTGCATTGGTATTTTTATACCCCAAGCAGAGTTCAGAATTTTTCCTCAGGTTGATGGCAAATGTTCTGATGGGAAAAAAGGGGATAACTGGGAGCATATGGTTTGTGAATGTAATAAGTTGACAGATTTTTTACAAATTCCTTACACAGAACTCTGTCAGAAATACTGAGTACGTATACTGGTGTAACAAAGGAAATGATTCGTTTGAGCTGGGACACAGGATCTGAATTAACTAGGTATAGTAAGGCCATGTTAAGTTTAATTCTGGTGGCTGAAAAAATCAATTACTAGAAAATGGAAATCAAAGTCTAAACCAACTGTGTTTGAAGTATTGAGTATTGTAACAGAGATAACAGAACTAGAAGTAGAATCATTTAAAAAGGGATGGAGCAAATCACATAGAAATAAATTGAAATTGTTGAAACAATACATGCAAAAGGAGTAAGTTTTAAGGGAATGCAGGAACTGAGCAACTTATATAACATGGGACTGAGGATACTTATAAAAAGGAACATATGCAATGTATGTAACTGGAAACATGTTATTATTATTTATTTTCTTTTATATTAATGTATGTTTGCGTATGTCTTAAGTGAAAATTTAATAAACATGCTAAATGCATTTTTTACTGCTTATTCACTCCAAACATTACAGAAGTCAGTAATGCCCTGCCTTCCTTGAAGTTTCACTTCTCTTCCAGAGCATTATTCTACATATATTGTTCCTACACATTTCATTTATTTCTATGTAATTGCACCTTCCCTTTAATAAACATCCCTTCTCCATTTATTTTATCTCTTTTACAACATTCAATAATTCAGCTACAGTTGGATTAGATTTTGATTTCCATTTGCTAATAATTGCTTTTTTAGCAGCCAACAGTATTACATTTAAGAAGTCCTTACTGTGTCTAGGCAATAAAGTTTCAATGTCTTAATTCAGAAGAATCATTTCCCAAGTTACAATAATTTGTTCCTGCAACATTTCTGACAAAGCACACTTAAGGGAATTTTTAAATTCTGCCAGCATATCACATTCCCAAAAATTATGTTTCCAATTGCCCCTTTTTCCCCATCACACATCCAGCATTTGCTATCTACCTGTGGAAAAATTCACTACAGTTTGCTTAGGATATAAAAATAACTACACAAACACTTGTATATAAATGTCCTAATTTTTTATACTTTATAAGAAATTCTGATGCCATACAAATGTTACTCCTTTGCTCCTTTGTGTATTGCTTTTCTGTTGTCATTTCAAAATATCTTCTAACCTACTCTGATTGATTCTGATAGCTATCATGGATTATTTTACATGCCCTACCAATTATCCAGGTTTTCAAGCAGCTTCTGTTCTAGACTTAAGCTAAAAACTCAGCCAGGTGTGGTCTTTCATTTAACATTTCTCTATTTCTTTTTGGCTGTACTTTATCATTTCCTGGTAGGGAAAGCAGTCAACCCATATTCCAAACTTTTGCTTGGCCTCATCTTACTCTATTCCCTCCCTAGCTATTTACTCCAAAAAAAATTGGCTTCTTTGATAATTTTCTCCATTAATCCCAGCCTATCTTGTCTATTTTCTGTGTTCCTACTTCAGTGATCTCTTTTAGTAAATTCTTCTTACCACATTCCCATGTCAGCTTAGTTCTTTAAATACATTCTACAGCTTTATAAGTATAATATACTCTATGGCTGTTAGTATTCTCCATAAGGCCTGTATCCAAAATCCTACTCTCTCCTTATTTTGTGAGCTCCCCCATCCCGTTTCCATATCATTTCTTTCCACATTGATTTGTAATTGTCTGCTTGTGTTATACATAGGAGCCTTAACTGTGTAATTCTGAGGTATCCATTCATATCTGGTAATCCTAAACCTCTAAGTTCAATGGGGAGAAACAACTTATCCCACTTAATTCTTACCCTTCTTTTCTCACAAATTTCATTCAATTCTTTATTATTTATGCTCAATTCTTTATTAGTTATGCTAACTGCTTGTATCTTTCTTTATATATATATATATATATATATATATATATATATATATATATATCCATTGTCAAGAGATTCCAACTTCTTCATAGGTTCATAGATTAGTACTAGGCTAACTGCCCTTGCGAGCCATTTTAAGCCTAGGAAATCAGTTTTTTTTTTTTTTTTAATTTATTTATTGACATTTGGTTACTAGAAAAGTCTGATTGGGTAGGTGCCCATCTTCAGCAGAGACCAGGAGGGAAAAGCTCCAAAGTATTATAAAAACATTTTAAGAACAATAATGTTGCAGTCTTCAAAAATAACACAAAAATATCTACAGTTTAAATAATTATACCAAGTTAGACATAATGTGAAAACATTGGTTAAGAATAGGTGCAACTTATATGACAATTAATTAATTTTTAGATATATTTTAGCCAGTTTAGAGAAATTAAAGGTAAATTAGCATAACACAAGCAGGAACTGCAATATGAAGTGAATCCTTTTTAATACATACACGTAAGTATGTCATTTTATCATATCCCCATAAATATGGGTATTGCTTAACTGATTTGTGTATGGAAACACAGTTTACAGCTATAGCCTTTGTTTTTGTTTTCATTTATTTTATATCTTGGAAAAAAATGAAACAGTTTCAAAATGTCCCACAGCATTGAAAAGACATGTCCTGGATTTTTCAAGTAAAAATAATATCATCTACAAATAAGCCTATTTTTTCTTGATAACCATACCAATTATATCCTTCAGTTTCTAAGTCCCTTATTTATTTACCAATGGCAACAAAGGGAAAAGAGGATGGCAGGATGTCATGTCATCGAACATAATTTCAACAAATGTAAAAAGAGCGAGTTCTGTTCATCAAAATGACTTTTGCTGACAACTGGAGTTTGCTTTTTTCTCCTGTGTTGCGTGACCTTGGAATTGGTATATATAAGTCCATGGGGTATCCCCCACATGTTTGCAGATCTCATTGTAAATGGAGCCATCTATACTGAGCCAGAATATATAGCAAATCTCCTGACTGATAAATTCAGCTCAAACTTTACTCCTCACTCCTCCTCAACCTTCCCTCAGGAAATATAATCAAATATAACTCCCCCTATTATCTCTAGGGAACAGGTCCTTACTGCTCTCTCTAAGACCAAGAACACTGCATCAATGGGCCCAGACAATATCCCAGGATGCCTTCTAAATAGCATGAAACATGACTTATCAGGGCCTCTGGAATCACTATTTAACTGTAGCCTCCAAACAGGCTTCATGCCTCATGAATGGAGAAAGGCAACAGTCATCCCTCTGCACAAAGGTGGGCCATCTACAGACCCTGGAAACTACAGACCCATAAGTCTCTCTAGTCTTATATACAAAGCCACGGAAAGAATTATCATGGCGATGATCAATAGAGATATAGTAAACCTCCAGCCACTGGACCCAACCCAGTTTGATTTCGTCAAGGGCAGATCATGCCTATTCAACCTGGTAGACTTCTTTGAGAAGGTCAGCAAAGCAAAGAATGAGGGCAAAATCGTTCACATTGCCTACCTTGACCTGGCCAAGTCATTTGACACAATACCCCACTCGGGCATTGTTGACAAATTCAGGAGGTTAGGTACAAACCCATATGTCACCCGGTGGATAGCCAACTGCCTCACAGACAGGACCCAGGAAGTTAGATTTGGGGAGTCCACTTCTACAGAGAGGCAAGTCAGAAGTGGAGTCCCTCAGGGATCAGTCCTTGGACCACTCCTTTTTGGCATTTACTTCTCAGAAGTCAAAGCCAATGTCAGTGGTCTCTGGCTGACTAGATTTGCAGATGACTGCAAATTAAGAGCTATCACTGAATCTCACGCTGACAGAAATATTCTCCCAGAGGGGCTGACACAGACAAACAACTGGTGTCAGAGCCATGGACTAAAACTAAATGCCAAGAAATGCATAACAGAATCCTTTGAGAAGTCATCTATTCCTGGTAACTATCATATTGACAACCACTTAGAGTTGACCCAGTAGTCAGGGATTTATGGATACACATAGATAGTAATCTAACCTTTAATCATCATGTGTCTACAGTGGTGAAGAAATCAGTCTATGTTGCATAACTTGTAAACAAAGGTATGGCATCTAAGTCCAAGAAATTCATTGTTCCACTGTATTTTGCATTCATCAGACCTATCATTGCATACAATGCCCTCTTTGCTATGTGCCTAACCAAGCATATCCAACAACTGGAATGTCCACAGAGGTTCCTCACTAAAAGAATAAAATTAATAATAAATTAATAAAAGAATAAAAGTAAGTAATATGCCCTGTGCAGACCTGCTCAATGCCTTATCCTTGTATTCTGTCTCCTACAGGCTTTTGATGGGAGATCTGTATACAGGACATTGTCAGACCCCACTCTGCTAGACCTCCTGCATATCCATAAAACAAACAGTATCAGAATTACCAGTTCCAAAGATTTAATCCTTGCCTGTGATTTAAATAAGATCTCCTGGAGAGATAGGTATGTATCTCAGAAACTACTCCATCTACGGAACAGGCTCCCCATCCATGTGAAGCAGAGTTCTTCCCTAACCCAATTCAAGTGCAACTTGGACAATTGGATGATACACCAGAAATTCATCCCTGGTTTGGCACCTATGTCTCTAATGCAAACAGGTAACCTGTAAATGGCTCATCTCCCAGGCCCATGCTTACACTTATCAAGGGTATCAAAACTTGTCAGAGATTTGGGATGCAGCCTAGGGGGGTGCAGGGGGCTTGTCAAAATTGTTGATTTGCTCATTGAAGATGCTTTTGATGAATGGTTTTCATTTTTTTCCACTTGCCAAAATTACCTTTGATGGCTCAATATGAATCCAAAGAGGACACTCCTTGCCTGTTTCCTCTATTCAAACATGGATTGTGAGAAAGGAACGCAAGCCTTAATTTTTGCATCTGATTCTTCATATGTATTTCTAATTAACCCCATTATTCTATCAGGGAATATAAATGCAACCATTGCCCTGCTCATACTGAATGCCTTCTCTGCATCAAGACCAACCTACAACAATGGTGTCTTGTTACTCTGTGCTTCCCCCTGAATCATCCTTGTTCTCTTACTGTAGTCAAATGTTTGCTTCCCCTCCACACTACCACACAAATCCATATGTATCAGTTTTGGCAGCACCTTAGCCATTTTCTTAGCTTGTATAAATATAACCACTTTATATTTACTGTTCAAAATTGAAACAAGTCTATATGAAACTGTGTCTAAAATGTCTTTACCCTCTTTGAGGAATACAGCCACAACAGCTTTCATACAAGTTGCTGGTACTTTCCCAACTTTTAGAATATTGTTGAACAAAACTTTACAGATCTTTATCACTTTCTTCCCTCCAAATTTCCAAACTTCCACAGTAATGCCATCTGTTCCTGTAGACTTCCCTGTGGTTAATTATACATCACCATTTTTATCTCATCACCTTCTATCTCAGCTATTACTTCTTCAGCCTCATCTTCCTCTAACCACAGCATAGTTAAGCCTTCCATAAACATTTCCACTGTGCCTTCTCTTGGTTTCCCAATTCCTAAGCATTATACAGATTTCCATAGAATTTCCAAATATCTCTAATATTTCTATAGGATTTCTGGTCATTTTTCTTGTCACAGGCTCAATATGTTTGGCAACACCACTTTCTACTTTATGTTACTTATGTTGTTATTTTAATAATTTTGTGCTCTGGGGATGTTATAAAAGAATACTTACTTAACAGCAACCTTTCTAAACTCATGCATATTATCCAAATACTCAGTTATTTTCCCTTTAGCACTCAGGAATATTTCTTCTTTTTGTTCTGCAAGATCTTCCTTTGTCTGTAATCTTTGAAAACTTCTCTAAATAATTATTATTTCTTTTGCACATTATCTCTTTCTCTCTTATTCCTACAATACTTTCAATTCCATTTTCATTTTATCCCACACACTAGCTACCCTTCTAGAGAAATCTGTATCTTTTCTAATAACTATTGAATCATTTGTACTACTCCCTCCTTAAATGTGTTTTTTTTTTTGACAAATAAGCAGGAAAACATCAGTGCCTCATTTTTACTTGATTACCTGCATCTTTACCTTAGCCTTTATTGGTGTATGATCTGAAATAGCTATTGGATATGTTTCATAGATTTTAATTAAATACCATTGTTCCTGGGAAATCTAACTTCTATACAGTCTAATCCAGTTACTGTACCTAGGAAAATAATGTATCGCTATTTATCTAGTTAGTCAGTTATCCTTTGTTAACCAGTTTAATCCCAATATGTTATTACCCTCTTTTCAGAGGAGACCCGAGGTGGTATTTATACTACTAAGGAAAATTTGGCCAGGGGACTGGGGAGCTTCCCCTCCTGTTTTCAATTGGTGCTGTGGTATCATTTACATCTACCTAAGCTACCACCAACTCAGGCAGATAGGGCCATGGTTTAACATCTCAGAAAAAGGAGGATTTCCATAATAATATGTCATTATTATTATTATTCAAATACTCCCTTATTTTCTCTTTAGCAGTCTGGAATTATTCTTCTTTTTGTTCTGTAAGTGTCCTCTTTGTATGTATTACTTTAATCTTTGAAAATCACTCTAAATTATTATTACTTCTTTCCCATATCACTTTCTCTTTTATTTCTACCATACATTTAAAATCCATTTTCATTTTATCCTACTCCCTACCTATCCCTTCTAGTGAATTTTGTATTTTCTCTAATAATATAATAATGTGCAAATATAGTAGGTTCACATCTTCTATTCCAAATATGCTCATATTTTTTTTCCGAACTCTACCATCATCTGTTATATTTTCCCCTTTTAGGTCCTCCGGCTACATCTTTACTGTTGAAGATAAGATTTCAGTCCCCACCTGTGAATAATATTCCTGCTGAAATATAATTACCTTTCCCATAATTATCTTAAATTCCTTAATAATAGTTTTACAGAGAATATAATTACATGCCAGTGTAATCCTCCTTCTTTCTATACCAATATCCCATCATTGCCACAACTTTACCATTATTATCTTTCCTCTCCTCCTCTTCTATCACTATTGGATGCCCCTTTTCAATCAATATTATTACTCCCATTTCCTTTGTCTCCGTTACTCTGGCAAATATCCATTCAGAAATCCTTTCTTTTTCTGAAAACACCTTCACTGAATTATCAATTGTGGCATGGGCAAATTTACACTTTCACAAAAGTAATCAAACTGTATTAACAAGTTAACATTAGCAAGCATTATACTTCACATATATTGCTATATATCATAAAACCTAAACAGTATTACATAAATTATTCAATTCCTGCCCCTTTTTTTAAACAAGAAACATTTTTATTAAACCATCACTTATGACATAAACAATCATACATTTATATAAATGAAAACAAACCACAATGACACAACTCTAGTTGCAAGCCTTTACATCACAAACCATATTGACACATTCCCAGTTGCAAACATTATACATCACTTATAATCTACCCGATTATCTTCAGTCAAACTTTACATACCTCATTTAAGTCCTGCCTTTTTTTAAACCTCATTCCTCCCCTGTATGTATTGTTCCCACAATTCTCATTTTTTCCTAAGTAGTTTCCTCCTGCCCTTTTCTAAAGACCTCAATTCCAGTTGTTTTATCTATGTTACTATATTCACTACTTCTAATATTGTTGGTTTATAGGTTCATAGGTTCATAGGTAGGTACTAGGCTATCGGCCCAAGGGCCGATGTAAGCCTAGCCAGCAAGGTACCATAGCTTACGCCACCCAAGAAAGTTATTTTCCTGTGCCATTGTCCAGCAGAGACACAGAAGTGATCCCCGGGGTATATTTCCTATTTTCCAAACACTCATCAAGATTTTTCTTGAAGAGTGCTAATGAAGAACTTTGCTTGACATAGATGGACAGCTTGTTCCAGAGTATAGGAAGTCTCTGGGACAGGAATCTATCCCTCCAGCATGTCCTGTTTATTGTGGTGACAAGGTTTAGGTCCCTAGAGTGTGTAAATTGGAGGGATTGGGATTTCTTTAGGTGTAGCATGTCCAACAGCTCTGGGTTTGACATAGCTTTATATGTTAGGCAGAGATCCTCTCGGAGTAGGCGATATGCTATGGAGTAAAGCTGGAGTTTTTTGAGGCAGTCAGTGTATGGCATTTGTTTGAGGCAAGTAATCCCCTTTGTGAGGTACTTCTGTGGCCTTTCCAGCTGCTGCAGATGTCTTGTGAGGTACATTCCAAAAGGGGCGTTGTACTCTATAAAGGGTCTAATGAGTGACAAGTAGAGGGGAACAATGACCTCTTTTTTCCTGGATGAGAACCCTTTTATGATGAGGTGTGCCACGTAGAAGGACTTCCTGACTACTGTGATGATGTGACTATCAAAGGAAAGACTACTGTCCACCTGGGTCCCAAGGTGTCTTATCATGCATTCGGTGTTAAGTAGATTCCTGCCTATGTGGTAGTTCATGGGTACAGAGTTTTTACCAAAGGGGATGACACTGCACTTTTTGGCATTGAGCTTGAGGCCATGGCTCTGAGACCAGGCATCTGTCTCAGTGAGGCCCTTCTGTAGGATGTCCACATCATTTGGGGACTTGACTATGGTTCCTAGTTTGTAGTCATTTGCGAACTTCGTCAGCCAGAGGCCTTCTGTGTTAGCCTGTACTTCAGAGAAGTAGATACCAAACAGGAGAGGTCCCAGGACAGAACCCTGTGGCACTCCACTTGTCACTGCCTTGAGGTCAGATTTGGAGTCTGCAACTTTTACAGTGTGGGTTCTGTCAGTGAGCCAGTTGGCAACCCATCTTGTGACGTAGGGATTTATACCTAGTTTAGTGAGTTTAGCAATAATTCCAGAATGGGGGATGGTGTCGAAAGCCTTGCCGAGGTCAAGATAGGCTGTGTGAACCACCTTACCCTCATCCATGGCTTTGGTGACTGCCTCAAAGAAGTCGATCAGGTTCAGGAGGGATGATCTGCCTTTCACAAACCCGAACTGGGTGGGTTTAGATTTTGAGTTCCATTTTTTAGTAAGTGTAAAAGCAGTGCCAAGGATTAAATTGTGGAAGTTAAAAAAGGGTGATTGTGAGGTGAAGTTCAGGGAAGAGTTAAGACAGGCACTGGGAGGCAGTGAAGAGTTACCGAATAGCTGGGTAACTACAGCAGAGCTAGTAAGGGAGACTGCTAGAAAGGTGCTTGGTGTGACATCTGGACAGAGGAAGGAGGACAAGGAGACCTGGTGGTGGAATGAGGAAGTACAGGAGAGTATACAGAGGAAGAGGCTGGCGAAGAAGTGGGATTGTCAAAGAGATGAAGAAAGTAGACATGAGTATAAGGAGATGAGACACATGGCAAAGAGAGAGTTGGCAAAGGCTAAGGATAATACATATGGAGAGTTGTATGAGAGATTGGACACTAAAGAGGGAGAAAAGGACCTGTATCGATTGGCTAGACAGAGGGAAAGAGCTGGGAAAGATGTGCAGCAGGTAAGAGTGATAAAAGATAGTGAGGGAAACATACTCACAAGTGAGGAGAGTGTGTTGAGTAGATGGAAAGAGTACTTTGAAGAGCTGATGAATGAGGAGAATGAGAGAGAAAGAAGGTTGGATGATGTGGGAATAGTGAATCAGGAAGTGAAACAGATTAGCAAGGAGGAAGTAAGGACAGCTATGAAGAGGATGAATAATGGAAAGGCTGTTGGCCCAGATGACATACCAGTGGAAGAATGGAGGTGCTTAGGTGAAATGGCAGTGGAATTTTTAACCAGATTGTTTAATGAAATTTTGGAAAGTCAGAGGATGCCTGAGGAGTGGAGAAAAGGTGTTTTGGTACCTATCTTTAAGAATAAGGGTGATGTGCAGAGCTGCAGTAACTACAGAGGGATAAAACTGATCAGTCACAGCTTGAAGTTATGGGAAAGAGTAGTGGAAGCTAGGTTAAGAAGGGAGGTGATGATTAGCGATCAGCAGTATGGTTTCATGCCAGGAAAGAGCACTACAGATGCAATATTTGCTCTGAGAGTGTTGTTGAAGAAATACAGAGAAGGTCAGAAGGAGTTGCATTTTGTCTTTGTGGACTTAGAGAAAGCATATGACAGGGTACCTAGAGAGGAGTTGTGGTATTGTATGAGGAATTTGGGAGTGGCAGAGAAGTATGTAAGTGTGGTACAGGATATGTACGAGGGTAGTGTGACATTGGTGAGGACTGCAGTGGGAGTGACAGATACGTTTAAGGTGGAGGTGGGATTACATCAAGGATCAGCTCTGAGCCCTTTCTTATTTGCAGTGGTGATGAACAGGTTGACAGATGAGATCAGACAGGAGGCCCTGTGGACTATGATGTTTGCAGATGACATTGTGATATGTAGTGAGAATAGGGACCAGGTTGAGGAGATCCTGGAGAGGTGGAGATATACTTTAGAGAGGAGAGGAATGAAGGTCAGCAGGGCTAAAACAGTATACATTTGTGTAAATGTGAGAGAGGGTAGAGGAATGGTGAGGATGCAGGGAATAGAGTTGGTAAAGATGGATGAGTTTAAGTACTTGGGCTCAACAGTTCAGAGTAATGGTGAGTGTGGCAGAGAGGTGAAGAAGAGAGTACAGGCAGGGTGGAATGGGTGGAAAAGAGTGTCAGGAGTGATTTGTGACAGACGGGTACCAGTAAGAGTGAAAGGGAAGGTCTACAAGAGGGTAGTGAGATCAGCTATGTTATATGGGTTGGAGACAGTGGCATTGACAAATTGGCAGGAGTCAGAGCTGGATGTGGCAGAGTTAAAGATGTTAAGATTTGCAATGGGTGTGACTAGGATGGACAGGATTAGGAATCAGTATATTAGAGGGTCAGCTCAGGTTGGACAGTTTGGAGACAAAGCAAGAGAGGCGAGATTGCTTTGGTTTGGACGTGCTGAGGAGGGATGCTGGGTATATTGGGAAAAGGATGCTAAGGATGGAGCTGCCAGGTAAGAGGAAAAGAGGAAGGCCTAAGATAAGGTTTATGGATGTGGTGAGAGAGGACATGCAGGTGGTTGGCGTGAAAGAGCATGATGCAGAGGAGAGGAAGAAATGGAAACAGATGATCCGCTGTGGTGACCCTAACGGGAACAGCCGAATTAAGATGATAATGAGTAATTGCTTTTTTGGCAGCCACCATAATTAGACTCAGTAAGGCTTTATGTCTAACCAATTCCGATTCTGTATCATAGCTCAGAAAAATGATCTCCCTCGTCACACCAATCCACCCACCCAGCATCTCTGACACTGCATTTCACAGGGAATCATTAAAGCCCATCAACCCACTGAACTCCCAGAAAATATGTTCCCAGTTACCTCTTTTCTTTCCCATCACACCTCCAATATTTGTTGTCTACCTGAGGAAAATTTCTCTAGAGTCTACTTGGGGTATAAACATTTCTATGTAAACATTTCCAACCAAAAATCCTAAATCTTCTAGATTTGTCACATATTTGGGAGACATACATATATCCTCTTATTGCTTCTTTGTGAATTACTTATCCAATCTCTCTTCACAATCCTTTCTAACCTCCTTTGACTGACTCTTATACTTATCATGCAATATTTATATGCTCTACTAATTATACTTTTTAATGGCAGCTTCTATTCTTGATTCTACTAAAAACTCTGCCAGTGCTGGTCTTTTGTTTAGGACCCCCCCTATTTCTTTCTCTTTGCCTATACTCTGATATCAATCCTTGATATAGAAGGCAATCCCTAACCTGCAATCCAAATAAATTCTTGGCCTCTTCCCATTCTATTACCTTTCCCTCTCTATGTATTTACTCCCAATACCCTGGTTCCTTTGTCAGTTTTCTCCAGCAGATTCCAGCCTCCTCTTGCCTGTTGTATATATCCCTAATTGCAGTCATTCCTATCGACAGAATCTCCTTTCTCCAATACTGTGTTGGGTTAGGTCTTAGAATAATTTCTGATACTTTATGGATATAATATTATGTATGACCACTGTTACTTTCCTTAAAGGCCTGCATATAAAATCCCAGTCTCTCCTTGTATCTTGAGCTCCCCCACCCCATTCCAACATCATCCATTTCCACTTTGAATTACAGTTTTCTGCTTGTACTAGGCATAGCAACCTTAGCTGTATAGCTCTGAAATACCCCTTCAAATTGGGTAATCCCAATCTGCCCTATTCTACTGGAAGTATCAGCTTATCCCTCTTGACTCTTGCCGTCTTCCCCTCCCATATAAAGTCCTTCAGCTCTTTATTAATTGCAATCCACAACTTCTCCTCTGGTTGAAAAAATATGCCTGACCTGTGTGTAAGACTAAAGGGGCTAAAAACTGTTTGACTGCTTGTATCTTACTATTTATATCCAGATAACAAAGTTTTTATTTTCTCACTTTTTGTATTATCTTTTGATTAATCTCTTCCCACATATCCTTAGCTGCCACGCCAGATTCATTTTTAATCCATACTTCTAAATACTTCATTTTATCATGTCCCCATAAATATGGATATTGCTGAACCAGTTTGTGTACGGGTACACAATTTACCACTATTACCTTTGTTTTAGCGTCATTAATTCTGTATCCCAAAAAGATTTGAAACTGTCTCAAAATATTCCGCAACTCTGTAATATCTCTTTCTGGTTCTGTCAGGTAGAGAATAATATCATTTACAAACAGAGCCAGGTTTTCTTGACTACCATACGAATTATATCCTTGAATTTCTGAGTCCCTTATTTTCTTTCCAGTGGTTCTAAATATAATGCAAATAACAAAGGGGAAAGAGGACACCCTGCCTGGCTCCACTGTTCAAGCAGAAATTATCACAGAGGACCCAACCCACTTTAATTTTCACCTCCGATCCCTCATATATCCTTCTAATCAACCTTATAATTTTTCAGGAAATGTAAATGCTTCCATTGCCCTGTTCATAAAGTCCCAGTTTACTCTATCAAATGCTTTCTCTGCATCAAGACCCACCAACAACATTGGGTTTTCTTTACATTCTGCTTCCCTCTGGATCATCATTGTTCTTCTAATATTATCAAATGTTTGTCTCCCCTCCACAAAACCAGACTGATCTACCTCTTGCAATTTTGGCATTACTTTTGTCATTCTTTTAGCCATTATAGGCACAAACACTTTATAATCATGTTTTTGTAGTGAAATGGGCCTGTATGAAGCTGGGTCTGATGGATCTTTACCCGCTTTAGATATTACAGCTACCACTGCTTTCTTCCAGGATGTTAGCACTTCTCCTCCTCTAAAAATACTATTAAACAAAACCTTCCAGATCTTTATCATTTTTTCCCTCCTAACTGCCAAACTTCCATAATAATACCACCTATTCCTGGATACTTTCCTGTAAATTGGTTATACATCACAATTTTTATCTCATCTCCTCCTATCCTAACTGTTAGCAACTGAGTCTCATCTACCTCTAACCTTGGCATATTTAATTATTCCATAAACATTTCCATTTGTATCTTTTCTTGATTCCATATTTCTCTGCTTTATATAGATTTTCATAGAATTTCCAAAATATTTCTGATACCTCTACAGGATCTCTTGTTATGTTCTTTGTTATAGGCTCCCTAAGCTTGAATTTTTAAGAGAGGAAAGAATATGAAAAATATGTTGGAGACTCAAAGCACCAAATTACCTACAAATCCAGGTATGGCAAAGTGCGGTACGTGTAATTATTGTAAGCACATAGAAGTAGGACAAGTATATCAACCAAGGGGCAGAAAATACTACACAAAGAAGAGATGTGATTGTCGATCAAAAATGATAGTTTATGTAGCTAGATGCCAACATTGCCCAGTATTCTATGTGGGGAAAACTGACCGAAAGTTGAGAGAGAGAGAGTGTGTATGAACACCTTTATAGTATAAGTAGGGGGAAACAAGAAAATGCACTAGCAAGACATATTTCTGAACATCCAGAACATGGGTTCAAATTTACAGCCATAGACCAAGTTATACCAGATATTACAGGAGGTTCAGACTCCCTTATTTTAGAAAGACTTGAACTTATGTGGCAGTTACGTACAAATGCATGCCAATATCCTGGTATCAATGAAATCTGTTCTATTTTATGTATTTTAAAATTAAAAAGTCTAAGTAGATAATGTTTGTTTTTAATGGGTACATTTTCCATACTAAGTATAAATATATATATATATATATATATATATATATATATATATATATATATATAAATAACATAAAATGTTTTTTACAACAGAAGTCTGTTTGAACAACAATGACATACATTTGGATAATTTTTGAAAAGAAATGGTAGTAAGGGGGTTTAACTTAACCTGTGTACAGGAAAGAGTGTTAATTGGTTCAGAGTGAACACATGATGTAAGCAGAGTGAATTTTAAATACAGTGTAAAGTTGTATTATTTTATCTGAAGAAGTTCTTGCAATCTGCAGGATAAAAAGCACTTCATTAAACAGTTGGTTGGTACCTTGTGGGTTTATTGTGTGGAATTTATACTTCAAGTTACTGCTGTATGGATTTAACTGTGGACCCTGTAGCTGTTTTTTCATTTAGGATTTATATACAACGTTGTAAGTTTAGCTACAATACCCTAGTAAGATATTGAGTCAAACTCCTCAATCCAGTCAAGGTAGGCAGTGTGTACTATTTTGCTCTTGTCCATAGCTTTAGTAAGAAGTCTGCCAGATCAAGTAAGCATCCTATTTTTGACAAGTAATCTCCGTGGTATCCCCGAAGTCTCAAAACAACCCACTAAAGTGTAGTGGGTCCAAAAACAAAACAGTGTAAAAAACTTCTCTGTGTGGAAGATTTTCAGTCCATATATTTCTAGTTAATCACGGTATATTAATCAGATCAGACAATAGTAGTAGAAGTAGCGAACTTAAACTCGTCTTAAGTCAAAACAAAACAAAAAATAATAGAAAATATATAATTGCACAGCATTACTAAGTATTCAAAAGTAATGCAAGCAAGGCAGGCAGTCTGTTTCCAGTTGAAAATCCTTTATTAAGTACACAGACAAGCGATCCAAGTAAAACAAAAATAGAGTGATAATTTCCTCACAGGCTTTCTAAATATATATATATACTTTTTATCAGGCATGGGAGTGGTTTATTGTGCTGTAAAACAAAATGTTATTGGTACACATGTTAAATTCATATCCCTTCCCCCATCAGTGTGACATTCGACTACTTAGTAATGCTGTACAGTTATATATTTTCTCCACAGTTAGTGGGGTTTGGCTTTACTGGCCTGAAATTGTCCATTAAAACAACGAAACAAGTCATGGGCATTCAGAATCGCCAATTAGCTGAAACACCTGATGTTCATAAGGGTCATTTGCATATATCCCATGTGCCTCTGATACAAGAGGTTTGAGAGGTCAATCAGTGGAAGTTCTAGCTTTGCTGGTGTTTTCATTTTGTTTTTACTGATTGTTTTTTTCAGTGATCTTCTCACTTATTGTTTTAGTTTGTTGTTTGGGATATTTTTGCAGTGATCCTAATGATAATGGACATCAGCTGGGTATAACAGCCCTGTGTTTCTTATTCTTAGTCAAACATGCTGCGTGTTCTCTGCTGATAAGGTCATAACAAGGCCGAAATATGTATATCTGCAGCTAGTGGGGTTTGGCTTTATTGACCTGAAATTGTTCATTAAAACGATGAAACAAGTCATGGGCATTCAGAATTGCCAATTAGCTGAAACACTTGATGTTCATAAGGGTCATTTGCATATATATCCCATGTGTCTCTAATGCAAGAGGTTTGGGAGGTCAATCAGTGGAAGTTCTAGCTTTGCTGGTCTCTTCATTTTGTTTTTACTGATTGGTTTTTCAGTGACCTTCTCACTTATTTTTTTAGTTTGTTGTTTGGGATGCTTTTGCAATGACCCTAATGATAATGGACATCAGGTGGGTATAACAGCCCTGTGTTTCTCATGCTTAGTCAAACACTCTGCTTTTGCTGTGCTGATGAGGTAATAACAAGGCCGAAATATGCATATCTACAGCTAGTGGGATTTGGTTTTATTGGCCTGAAATTGTCCATTAAAACGACGAAACAAGTTATTGGCATTCAGAATCACCAATTAGCTGAAACACCTGATGTTCATAAGGGTCATTTGCATATTCCATGTGCCTCTGATACAAGAGATTTGGGAGGTCAATCAGTGGAGGTTCTAGCTTTGCTGGTGTTTTCATTTTTTTTACTGACTGGTTTTTCAGTGACCTTCTCACTTATTGTTTTAGTTTGTTGTTTGGGATATTTTTGCAGTGACCCTAATGATAATGGACATCAGCTGGGTATAACAGCCCTGTGTTTGTTATGCTTAGTCAAACACCCTGCTTGTGCTGTGCTGACGAGGTTATAACAAGGCCGAAATATGCATATCCACAGCTAGTGGGGTTTGGCTTTATTGGTCTGAAATTGTCCATTAAAATGACGAAACAATTCATGGGCATTCAGAATTGACAATTAGCTGAAACACCTGATGTTCATAAGGGTCATTTGCATCTATCCCATGTGCCTCTGATACAAGAGGTTTGGGAGGTCAATCAGTGGAAGTTCTAGCTTTGCTGGTGTTTTCATTTTGTTTTTACTGTTAAAGTCCAGGAATCTCTGGATCTGGATATTTTAGGTTATGTACAATTTCCAGTTAATGTTGGGGTAGGTAAAGTCACGCATGAATATAGCAATGGGTTGAATGGGAAGTGTCTCCAGTTCATTCAAGTACATGGTACGGGTTTCTTGGGTCATATAGGGGGACCTAAATCCTGTAAGGATACGGTATGGGATTTTTCCTATGGTAAGCTGGACATGGAGAAGCTCAAGTGTGTTTCATTAATTTACAAGCCTTGAGGTGTGCCCTTGTCTGATGTACACTGGGACTCCTTCACCCGTAAATCCTACCTGTGGAGTAGGTAGTCTAAATAAGTGGAAAGCATTACAGCCTTGCACTGCCAGGATGCATCTGTAAACCAAGTCTGGGTAGATGCATAGATACCTAAATTCTTTAAGATAAGCAGCGCTTGCAGGGAGTGGAGTTTCCTGTTTAGACTCCTGGTACTAAGAACTAACACCTTTTAGATTATACTGAGTTGGTTTAGCTATGTTAGTAGGCCCATCACAATGGCACTGTATAAATAAGGAACTATGGCGGTGGACAAGGTTTTGGCCAATATTTGACAACCTAAGGGTGACAAGTTCAAACTGTGCCTAGCAAAGCAGCATGGTCTGTTTAACATATCCTCCTAGGCAGACAAACATTATATCTCCTTGGAGTAACACCAAAAACTAAACCGATTATTAAAGTAGATTACTTTTTATAGGTACTGTAGCATCATCCTTGAAGAATGTCGAATACTGCTGAATGCTAGGCACGCACTATAGGCCTGGGGTACATAATAAAAGAGCACGAGAATGTCTCTCTTCATATAATCCAGGGAAGTATGTGTCAGTTCATTTACACCCACATGGATTATAACAGACCATGTCATACCACATCTCTGGGTCTAACCCTGCCCCTAACCTTAAGCCTGCACCTAACCTAAGGAAAACTTTGTTCCCTAATAGGGAAACGACTCAGGGAAGTAGTACTGCTTGTAATGGTCAACTTTCAGAAAAGTTTATAAGCTATAAAATATATTTAGTATATTTAGTTAAGCTTAAATTGTTGACATGACAGATTTCTTGTTGCATGCCATAGAAAGGTTGAAGACTTCACTCTGCCACCAAAATCTCAACCCATAAATCATCATTGCCTGTTTATATGGAATGATTAAGTAACAGCCATTGTTCAGAACACCTACACTATGCATTTTAAATGCTTCCTATAATCACTGAAAGGTTATCAACAGTGCTCATAAAACTGTAGGGTTCCAAAAAGACGGTCAGAAATTCAAGAATTTTCATTGGTCACTGCTTGTTTGCTGTGTTTCGACCAAAAATAAGTGCATTAAATACATGTGGCTTTTTCTACTACACACATGCAATTCTGAAAATTTTGTTTTGCTTCCATTTGGAAGTAGACAATAAATAAAATACTGTCTGTGACTACATTTACAGGCATGCTTACAAAGAATGAACTCTTAAATATGTACTGTCACAAAGCATTTCTTAAAGTCATTACCACACACAGAATTTCTAATAGTTTCACAACACTCATCTTCAGATGTCTAACCTGTGGAATATCTTTAAGGAAGTAGCAATATGTGAAATGTGGGCAATGTGAATGCGTGGATCTTGCCACTTGTATTATGTCTAAGGACTCAGTTAAAAATCAGTGGGGACAAGCTAGCAAAAAGTATCCAAGCAACCTAAATATGCCAAATGGTTTCAATCACTTCTGCACTTATTCCTATCATCTGAAACTTGAAATTTAATTTCGTCCATCAAGTATGTGGCAAACAAACTTATTTCAAGTAAGGTAGTCCCAAAGGACTAACTATACGACTTCTTAGTAGCATAACATCATAAAATGATTATCTATTATATTACTTCTTACTGGAGACTCAGTACAAGAAACTATTTCCTGAATACCTAAGTGAAGTACCTTGCAATTGATGTGAGGTTCACAATCAGCATCCCTTTATACACCTCTTTTTGCCCATTTCTGACAGCTGGGTGGAAGGACTCAAACACAGCACCATTATTCCTAAGTTATAGATCACTAAAACAAATAACCACTTACAAAACCTGATATCTTCCACCAAAACATTCTAGTAATTGGCTTATTAAAACAAATTTTAAATTTGCCAAGATACCTGCAGTCGGTGATGATGTCGTCAATCAATTTAGAAACACTTGTATCTAGCTCATTCAGAGGAGCTTTGCATTTCGTACAGAACTGAACCTCCTCCAAGTTGGCTTCCTGAAAAGAAAATATATATGCATATATGTACTGTTGCACAATACTCTATATAAAAATACATTTTAGCCTTTACAGTACACTAAGCATACATATACGTGGGAAGGCAAGAGTACATGCACAGAGACATGCACTCACAAACAGACACACACACACACAGACACACACACACACACACACACACACACACACACACACACACACACACACACACACACACAAAGAAAAAACTGAATTGTTCTTATACTAAATTTCCTATATCAAATCCTGGGCTACCTAGTTCCAGAAAAGGTATAAAGTCAATAGTAGCTTGTTATACATACGCAAAAGTTTTTAGAAATTCAAAGATCTCACTAATGCAAAATATAGAAATGGCTACAATAACTAAATGCACAGCAAATATTTACAGTATGTTATTAACAACACATCAGACCATAGCACAATACAGAATGAGGTGACTCTGGAAGATTGTAAATACAGGTTTTTGCAATAAAGTAATAATTTATCATGGAATAATGATTATAATAATGCACTTTATTGAATGAAATGTTTATGCCTAGTATGTAGTAAAACTAAAGTAATTACAGGAAAGCTGTGTATCAACTGTCAGAAATCTATATGGTTAAATCATGCATTTTGGGGGGTTTAGTTTGTGAATTTTGAACACACATTAGATATTTGTATATTCTGTGTCCTTTCCTTCCTGTCTATGTTGGTCCAGGCTGGTATATTGATTACTGATCTTAGATGGAAAGGAGAGCTCATACAAGTACAAGATGGATAAGAAGCTCTAGGCTACAACTCCTCCTCATCATCACACGGCATCCATGATATTTCAAAGTACATTTACTCATTTAATATGATACAAAACATATATTAATAAATACTAACAGTACTTCTAATTCTTTATCTGTTAACTAAGAAAAGAAAAGAAAAAAAAGGTGGCTAAAGAATTTAATAAAGAAATCAGCTCAACTCTTTTTATAGGTTCATAGGTTCATAGGTTCGTACTAGGCTATCTGCCCTAGGGCATTTATAAGCCTAGCCAGAGTGTATGTGGCTTACAATACCCTTTAGGATGAGAATACCACGCCCTTTTAGGGTTTAGTTTACTATACCTCTGTCTAGTAGTGACACAGAGATGACCCCCGGGGTAAACCTACGATCTCCCATCCACTCGTCGAGATTTCTCTTGAATAGAGTCAGTGAGAGGCTCTGCCTAACATGGACTGGGATTCTGTTCCAGAGTGTAGGGAGCCTCTGGGTTATGAATCTGTCCCTCCAGCACGTTCTATTTATTTCTGTGTTGATGTTTAAGTCACTTGTTCTCGTGTCTCTGATGGATTTGGATTTTCTGAGGTGGAGCATGTCCATTAATTCAGGATTGGACATGGCCTTGTACGTCAGGCACAGATCACCTCTGAGTAGGCGGTATGCGACTGAATAGAGCTGGAGGTTTTTCAGTCGGGCAGCATATGACATATGTTTAAGACCCTTTATCCTCTTGGTGAGGAACTTTTGGGGTCTTTCCAACTGCTGCAGGTGTCGGGTGAGATACATCCCAAACGGGGCATTGTACTCAATCATTGGCCTGATAAGAGAAGAGTACAGGGGCACAATGACCTCTCTTGATCTAGATGTGAAACCCTTCATGATAAGGTGGGCAATATAGAAGGTCTTCCTAACCACTTTGGCAATGTGAGTGTCAAATGAGAGGTTACTGTCAACCTGGGTCCCTAGGTCCCTGATTACCTCTTCCGTACTTAATGGATTACCGCCTATGTGGTAATTTGTCGGTACCTTGTTTTTCCCAAAGGGTATGACTATACATTTTTTGGCGTTCAGCTTAAGGCCATGGCTCTGGCACCAATTATCCATTTCTATAAGGCCTCTCTGTAGGATGTTTGTGTCCGCTGGAGTATCAATTATGGCACCCAGTTTGCAGTCATCTGCAAACTTTGTCAGCCACAATCCTCCTATGTTTGCCTGTACCTCGGAAAAATAAATGCCAAACAAGAGGGGTCCCAGGACTGAGCCCTGTGGGACACAGCTTGTGACTGGCTTAGAGTCTGACATAGCTCCAGCAACTCTGACCCTGTGGGTTCTGTCCTTGAGCCAGTTTGCAACCCATCTTGTGACATATGGGTTTACATTTAAGCTGGTGAGTTTGTCTATGATGCCCGAGTGGGGTATTGTGTCAAAGGCTTTTGCAAGGTCAAGGTAGGCTGTATGAACTGCCTTACCCTCATCAATGGCCTTAGTGACTGTTTCAAAAAAGTCGACCAAGTTCAAAAGGCAGGATCTGCCCTTGACAAAGCCAAATTGGGTAGGATCCAATGTCTGTAGGTCCCCAATGTCTTTGTTTATGAGTTCCATAATGATCCTCTCCATAGCTTTGCAGACCAGGCTCGTTAAGCTTATGGGGCAGTAATTTCCAGGGTCCGTAGAAGCACTGCCTTTGTGAAGTGGGACCACTGTTGCCGTACGCCACTCTTTGAGTACGTATCCTGTAGTAAGGCTAAGATTAAACAGCAGCCTTATGTGTGGGTTTAGTTCCTCTTGGAGTTCATGTAGCACACAGCCCGGGACACCATCCGGTCCCATTGATGCTGTGTTTTTAGCTTTAGAGAGGGCGGCTCTCACCTGGGCATCTGAGATGTTAGGGAGGCTACACTCTGCTGGGATAGTTATTTCTCCTTTTGGGGGAGGGAGGAGAAATTTGCACTGAACCTGTCTGCCAGAATGTTGGCAATGTCAGTGGGTTCAGTGTATTTTGTGTCATTTTGGACTAACTCTGAGCATATCTGGGAGTTTCCACCCAGGTTTCTAACATAGCTAAAGAAGGCCTTGTGATTGTCTTTTGTGTCTTTTGTGATTTTTCTCTCAAAGTTGGCCTTGGATGATTTTATGAGTGATCGTAGTTTTTTGCTAGTACTGATCAGAGATGCCTTCCCTTTTAGGGATTTTGCTCTGTCATGTAGTAGCTTCCTCCTCCTGTTGTAAAGTTTGTTTATGGCTGGGGTCCACCAGACCGGGCGCCTGCCTTTGGGGGAATGGGTCTTGGTTTTATTTGGGATTGCATGATCCATGCATTCTTGAAGGTGCCCATAGAAGGCATTTGCAAAGGATTCAGCAGTGTGGGTTGTGGTTTCCACTGACCCAGGGGCCTTGAAAGATACCATTTCAATCTTAAGAAGTGTGAAGTTTGCTTTTGAGAAGTTCTTCACTGTGGTCTTTTGTGCAGGGGGTGGGGGCGGGATGTGGATTTCCAGTGTGAGATTAATTTATGGTCTGATCTTACCAAGGAGGGATGTACTTCCGGTGTGGAGCATTTTGTCCCCATGTTTGTGATGATCAGGTCTAGTATATTGTCTCCTCTTGTGGGAATGGTGACTAGTTGTTCCATTGCATTTGAGTTTATGAATTCTAGGAACCTTTGTGCTAGGGTGTTGGGGCTTGAGTAATGTTCCCAGTCTATGTTTGGGTAGTTGAAGTCTCCCAAAATGATGGTATTTGGAGAGACATTCATACTCTCCAGTGTCTTCAGGAAGGCTGTGTGGGGTTCCTGAGTTTGAGAGAGTGGTCTGTAGCATGCTACAAACTGTAAGGCAGTTTTGCCTATGGTTAGTTGCACCTGGATAGTCTCCGATGCTTCGTGCATTGCCACTAACCTGGAGGTGTGGGTATCTTTGATGAAAATGGATACTCCCCCTCCTTTTGTGGTTCGGTCCAAGTTTTGGGGCCGGAAAGCATGATATGAGGTAAAACCTGATAGTGCTGGGGTGCTCTCAGGAGCCTTGAACCAGGTTTCAGTCACTGCACAGACATCGATGTTCTCCATACTGAGGAGGGCTTCGAGGGCGTGCATTTTGAGGTTTAGACTTCTGGCATTGAGCAGCATTACCCTTAGTTTTTTTTTTTTTTTTTTTTTAGAAAGAAATCAGCTTAACTCTTTCTAATTTCTCCAAGTCTTTTGAGTTTCTAATACCATGATGGGAATGGACCCTATTCTTAAGTCAAAGTATGATTAAAGTTCATGAAATTAGTATTTTTTAATCTTTGAAGTTAGCCAGAAGTATACTTCGCAGCATCCGCAATGTGCCCAGTAATGACCCCTTCTGCAATTTGTATGAAGTTACATATACCAGTAACATATCTAAGTATCGTTGTAAATTTTTTTTATAAGACTTGTTGCTCCTACTACTATTGGAACTGTTTTGTTATCCTTCTTCCTCATTGCCCTCATTTCTGCCTGAAAATCCTGGTATTTTATGCCTCTTTGTACGTTAAGACACTATAGTCACTGGGTGTAGCAGTTTCAATGATCAGTGCTACTTTTGTCTTCTTTTCATGCACTATTATATCTGGCTTTCTTGTATATATGCTTTGAACTGTTGGTAATGGGTGATCCCATGTAATATAAACCTCGTCATTTTCTATAATGCTTTGTGGCTCATATTTCCAGTGTCTTTCAGATACTTCAGTATTATAATGCTTGCACAATCTCCAATGCAAAAGTCTTGCCACATTATTATGACTTTCAGTATACAGTCCTGCCATTAGCATACTACAACCAGCAACAATTTGTTTTACAAAACCTACATTTGTCTATTTATCCCATATGTTCAATGGACTTTGTGAACATATCTAGTCCTCTATCTTGGGCTGCCAATATTAACCTTTTGTCTTTTGGTTTAAATTCACCTCTCCTTAACCATTCCTGCATTCAATTCTGATCAACATGAGGGTCTTCCAAGAGTTTTCTATACTTGCAACTATATTTATGAATTTTCCACATTTCTTGCCTTCTCATCTGATCTTCACCTTATAGTCTTTCTTTCTTTTATTTATTTTTTGTCACATTCAGTTGCTGCCAGATTTTTATCTACTTCGGCTTTGATTTCCATCCCCGCTTGATGCCACCATGCTTCTGCTAAATTAAGCAAGGAAGTCATCTTAGACTTATTCTCATCACTTTTTAAAACTCTCACTATGTTTCAGTCTTATGAGGTCAGCAGAAATGTATGGAGTCACAAGATTGCAGATCTATACATGTAATCAATTTTGAAAAGGCCCATACCTCCTTCAGAGTGGGAAATATATATTCCTGGTATACACTTTTGTTGTGTCTTTCGGCTTTTCCTGATTAGGGGTCGCCACTGCAGAACTCCAGTCCACTAATGATTGGCAGTAGATTTTTACGTGCCAAGATGCCGGCCCTGACGCACAACCTTCAACGAAGGTATGCTCATTCACGCATGTCTCCACACAGAAGATGCTCTAGCTGAGAATCGAACAGGACAACATCTTACTGTGAGGCGACAATGCTACCGCAGCACCACCACAGCATGAAGCATCCTTCTTGTTTTCCTGTCCAAACTAT
This sequence comes from Protopterus annectens, assembly GCF_019279795.1. Taxonomy (NCBI): domain Eukaryota; kingdom Metazoa; phylum Chordata; order Ceratodontiformes; family Protopteridae; genus Protopterus; species Protopterus annectens. The sequence goes on from NC_056730.1 coordinate 641,119,221, forward strand.
CCAACACCTTTTGGGGCCAATCAGTCACTCCAAAACTGTTAGGACAGGAAGAGCAAATTGGTTTATAGCTTAGACTCTGTTGTTCCTAAATGTTAATGCTGTTTTCAGTATTAATTTTAGTCTTCCAAAATATTCCTTACTAAGTTTTATTCACATCTGTTCATGTTTTATTGTTGACCCTTCATCATTTCCCAAATATTTATACATTCCCTCTTGCTCAAGTTCTTTTATATCACATTCCGACTGATGTTTTCTTGGTGCTGCAGCTTTCCTGCTTTAAAGGTTGCTTTTGCACATTTATCAAGACCAAATGACATTCTTATATCATCTGAAAAAGTTTTGACCACTTGCAGTTGTGCTTTCAGTTTCTCATCTGATGAACTATACAGTTTTAAATCATTCACAAAAAGGGGATGAGAAGTCTTTACACTTTGTTGTTTTCTGGCAGCCAGACTGTAGTCACGACCTAATGTGTTAAGCAGACAACTTAATGGGTTAAGGGCAAGGTGAAAGAGCAGCGGTGACAAACAGTCACCCTGGAATATCCCCTTTGAATTTTTATCCCTGGAATAATAATTTGTCCTTTATCATGGCTTAGTTGCAAAATGGTTTGCCACTGTTTCATATTTACTGTAATGTAATCAATCAGTGTAGGGTGTACCTTATACATTTTTAAGGACTCTTTTATCCATGAATGTGGGATACTGTCAAATGTTTTCTTTTTTTTTTTTTTTTTTTTTTTTTTTTGTAGTCTGTCCATGCCATACTTAGATTCTTCCCCTTTTTACAGTTATCCATTACGGCTTTATTTAACAAGAAATGATCCTTTGTTCCATATGACTTTCTTTTGTTAGCCTTTTCTTCTACTGCCATGATTGAGTTTTCTTCTAAATGACTATAAACTCTGTCGGCATCAATTCCAGTGTACAGTTTATAGATCATCGGAAGGCAAGTTATTGGTCTACAGTTTTTAGGATAGCTTGCAGGTTTGCTCTTAAGTAGGAGTATTGTATTTCCTCTTGTTAACCAGACAGGAGTCTGTTCGGGGTGCGCATATAAATAGATGGTAATACTTTTAGCCAGAAGTTAGACACTGCATCTGGGCCTGGGGTTTTCTAATTAGGAGCTTTTCTTAACTTTGTTTCAGTCTCTCTGGCCTCTACTTCATCCCATTTCATATCCTGTACATTTGAGCTTCTTATTCTTTCTTTAACTTTTTCTATCAATTTAGCATTTTTGTTATGTTCCACAGGATCTTCATAGATATTTTTCCAGATTGTATCTGTTTCTTGTTCTTTTGCTGGTGTTTCAGTCCCTTTCCTTTGTTTGCAAATTCTCTATAAAAAATTTTTGGGTCGTAAGTAAACTACTTATTTTGCACTTTTCTTTTATATTTATCTGCATATCTTCAAAGTTTTCTGCCTGTGCTGATATTTTTAGTTTATTACTTGCAATGGTGCTTGACAGAACCTGATCTGTTCTGATACTGCACATTGTTTTTATCACATCTATATTTCTGAGTATTTTGTTGCTCTATTACCTCTTCTCCACTCTTCTAACAGTGTCACTTTTTGTCATTCCCTCCAGTACAGCTCTTTTTGTGTGTACTAACTCCCAGTGGGTTTGGCTTGAGCCTTTAAAAAATGAAGTTATCACCTTACAGTTCTAATAAATACTCATTGACAGAGGTAAAATATCAATACAGTTGTGTTTGCCATCATGTATGCTTCAAGATAACATATTCTGATATCTTGTACATAGCACACTTTTGGTACTATTACTGCAAATATGAAAACGTAATATTTGACACCTAGAGGCGCAGTAGGAGGTAAATGCAGAAACGCATGGAGGAGCACTTAGCTGTAATTGTTTTATAGTTTTCTCTATTCGATACTTCCATGATGGTATTCAATTTCTCCCCTTCCTTTCCCTTACTACCCTGTGTTCTTGTGGTAAGACATTATATGTTATAAATTTAGCTGCACAGTAATATATCCTACTTACTTCAGTTATATCACATGCATCTCAGTGGACAGCCCTAATTACTGTGTTCATTTGTTTTATCAAATTTCTAACTTGTTGGGTTTTATTGACCTTCTATAGTCTATTTCTTTTTGTTCTTAATATGTCTGTGCATCTCTATTAATTCAAGCAACTCTTCTCTTAGATTATTTTGTTCTAAACTGAGGGCACGTTCTTTCCATTTCCTGCTGGCAGTCTATAGAAAGTTCCAGAGCATCTTCCTATGCCACATTCTCTTCAGTTTCATCCTGTTTCATCTGTTGGTCTTTCATATGGGAACTCACTGGCCTATCACTCCACAACATTGACTGTGTCAGAGTTCCCACAGTTTCCTGTTCCTTCCCTTACTGTCCAACTCCAACCAAATGTTTATTTTGGATTCCTGTAGAAGGCTCCAAAGTATCTTCATAAGGCTGATCATATGCTTCCTGCTCCACCTGTTTCTCCTTAGTTTGAGGGTCCATTGCTCCATCCTGCTGTGATGTTATTTGAGTTAGATTTCTACATTAAATCCTTCACTTCGCAGGTAATCCATAACCTCAGCTAATATTTCTCTAACTTCTCCATTGCTAATCCTCTTTTCTACTTTTCCTCTTTGTTTTCTGATTTTTTGTATTGTAAATTTTTTCATGTCCAGATGCCTTTGCCTGTATTTCTCTTCAAATATCTTTGGTGCTGCTCTTTTTGTACTGATTAGTTTTCTTTTCTCCTTTGCATAAATATTATATCAGGTTAAACCTCTTTTTCTTTCCTATGTCCTTATTTTTCTTCAGATGTCTCCTGCTCCTCCTGTTTCTCCTTAATTTGGGGACTCATTCCATCATACTGTGATATAACCTGTTAGACTTTCTACACTAAATCCTTCACTTTGCAGGTGTTCCATAACTTCAGTTTCTATTTTTTTTTAATTTATACTTTACTAATCCTCTGTTCTACTTTCCATCTTTGTGATCTTATTTTTTTTTAATGTGAGATTTTTCATTTCTGGATGCCTTTGCCTGTATTTCTCTTCGAATATCTTTGGGGCTGCTCTTTTGGTATGGATTAATTTGGCTTTCTCCTTTGCATAAATATTACACCATATCAGATCACTCTTTCTTTCCCATATCCATATTTCTTTTTTATACCTTTCAAAAGTCTCTAGAGCTTGTTCTTTATATTTTCGCACTTTCTCAGTCATTATTTTTTCCAAACAGCCCAAGGTTTCTTGGTCTATATACTGTTTTTCACAAATCTGTCATATTAATGAACACAGTTTTGCATTTGAAGCTTCTGACAGTTTTTCTTGTGGAACAATTTTTCCTTCCTCTAATTTCTGTCTTAATCTTTTTGCATATCTTCTGTCTTGAAATTCTGCGCTTCTTGCATAATAGTAACAATACATCATTTCTTTCTTATCCTCAGTACTCCACTCTATCTTCTGTATGGCTCTTTTTTGGTCTACCAGTTTTTGTGATTTTTTTGAACTGCTACTTCCCTTCTACAACAGGAGGCCATCCTCCCTCTGAGCCTGGCCTAGCCCCATCATTGTAGGAATGTTTCTGTGTCGTGAGGATTCTGCACTGCCATTTTTTTCTAGTCCTGGCACCATTGTGCCTACCAGGATTGGGAATTTTTTTTATCCTGAGTCTTGTGCACCTAGCTATCTTTTTTATTTTTTAACATACTTCTGTCTATGATATATGCTACATAAACACAGTCTATATATCAGTGTCATCTTGGTCAGATTTTGTAAAAAAACAGGGTCCATCTCATGAAGGTACGCACCAAGACTTGAGGATGAATTTGATTATAGCAATACTATTCTCCTTTGCTTTCTGATTTATCATCTCTCCATTTGGACCCCAGCTTAACACTATGGGTTAAAACATGTGGAGTAAGACTGTCCCACAGCAAAGTGTACCAGCAGAAAACTTCAGCACCATCACAATGCAATTGAGTCTGTATCTGAGACAGTGAAAGCAAAGTTGGAGGATCTTCAACAACACAAGAAAACCACCCAGCACCATGATTGACATCTGGTACAAACCAATGACACACTCTGTAACTAAACAGTGGAACCGGATAATCGGCAACGCATGATAGTAGAAGACAGTAAGAGTTTTCAAGATAACACATAGTTTCAAAAGAACATATTCTAAAGCACAGCTTGAGAACAGAGCTCACTGATATAGACATAGAATCATACGATATAGACATAGAATCATACGATATAGACACAGAATCATACGATATAGACATAGAATCATACGATATAGACATAGAATCATACTGCTCCCTGAAAAACTGGAAAGACTGGACACTTTTTTAACAAGACACATCTTTATTAGATTATCATTTATGCAATCATACATTTATATAAATGAAAACAAACTATATTGACAGAATCCCTGTTGCAAGCATTCTACATCACAAACCACACTGTTACAATTCTAGCTGGAAACATTATATATCACTTATAACCTACCCAATCAATCTCAATCAGACATTACATACCTCATTCAAATCCTGCCTTCTTTTAAATCTCATTCCTCCCCTGTATTTATCGTTCCAACAATTCCTATTTTCTCCTATGTAATTTGCTCCAACCCTTTTCTAAACAATTCCAGTTGTTTTATCTATGTTACTATATTCACTACTTCTAGTACAGATGACTTAGACTTTGATTTCCATTTTGTAGCAATTGTTTTCCATTTTGTAGCAATTGTTTTATTGCCAGCCACCATAATTAGACTCAGCAAGGCCTTACTCGGTCTAGGTAATTCTTATTTTGTACCATAGCTCAGAAAAATAATTTCCCTAATTACACCAATTTGCTCACCTGATATCTCTGATACAGTAGTCTGTAGGGAATCTTTAAAGTTTGCAAACTCAGTACACTCCCAGAAAATATATTCCCAATTATCTCTTTCTTCCCCATTACACCTCCAACATTTGCTGTCTACCCGAGGAAAAATTATCTGGAGTCTACTTGGGGTATAAAAATATCTATGTAAACATTTCATTTTCAAGCAAAAATCCTAACTCTTCTAGATTTTCTTACATATTTGTGAGACATAAACATGCCCCCCCCATTGTTTTCTTGTGAATTGCTTATCCAGTCTATCTTCCCAATCCTTTCTAACCTCTTCTGATTGATTTTTATAGTTAGCATACAATATTTTATATCTTCTACTAATTATTCCTTTTTAACAGCAACTTCTGTTCTATATTCTACTAAAAACTCTACCAGTGATGGTCTTTTCACTTAGGGCCCCCCTATTTCTGTCTCTTTGCCTATACTCTGATGTCGATCCTTGATAGGGAAGGCATTCTGTAACCTGCAGTCCAAATAAATTCTTGGTGTCTTCCCATTCTATTACCTTAACCTCTCTAGTTATTTGCTCCCAATACCTTTGGTTTCTTTGCCAGTTCTCTCCAATAAATTCCAGCCCCCCTCTTGCCTATTGTCTGTACCCCTAATTGCAGTCATCCCTATCAGGAGAATCCCATTTCTCCATTCCCATATTGCTTTAGTTCGTAGAATACTTTCTGCTACTTTATGAACATAATATTCTGTATGATTACTGTTCGTCTTCTTAAAGGCCTGTACCTAAAATACCAGTCTCTCCTTGTTTCTTGAGATTCCCCCTGTTTCATCATCATCCCTTTCCACTTGGAATTGTATGTTTTTGCTTGTGCTAATATACAGGACCCTTAACTGTGCAGCTCTGAAATACCCCTTCAAATCAGGCAATCCCAATCCGTCTTGCTCTATTGGAAGAATCAGCTTATCCCACTTGACCCTTGCCATCTTCCCCTCCCAGATAAAATCCTTCGGCTATTTATTAATTATTATCCACAACTTCTTCTCTGGTTGACAAAAATATGCCTGACCTGTGTATAAGACTAAAGGGACTAAAAAATTGTAAATGCTTGTATTTTATTATCTATATCTCGTATAACAGAGCTTCCAATTTCTCAGTGTTTGTATTATTATTTGTTTCATCTTTTCCACCATATCCTTAGATGCCACAACAGAATCATTTTTAATCCATACTCCTAATTATTTCATTTTATAATGTTCCCATACATTTGGATATCACTTAGCCAATCCATGTGTGGGTATATAATTTACCTGACATGCCTTTGTTTTAGCTTCATTAATTTTGTATCCTGAAAAGATTTGAAACTATCTCAAAATGTTCCACAACACTGTAATGTCCTTTTCTGGGTTTATCAGGTATAAAATAATATCATCTTCAAATAGAGCCAGCTTTTCTTGACTACCATATGAATTATATCCTTGAATTTCTGAGTCCCTTATTTTCTTTGACAATGGTTCTGAATATAACACAAATAACAAAGGGGAAAAAGGAGATCCCTGCCTGGTTCCTCTGCTTAAGCAGAAATTATCAGAGAGGAACCCAGCCACTTTAATTTTCGCCTCCGATCTCTCATATATCCTCCTAATCAACCTTATAATTTTATCAGGAAATAAAAATGCTTCCATTGCCCTGCTCATAAAGTCCCAGCTTACTCTGTCAAATGCTTTCTCTGTATCAAGACCCACCAATAACAATGGTATTTTCTTATATTTTGCTTCCGTCTGGATCATAAATGTTCTGTTAATGTTCTCAAATGTTTGCCTCTCCTCCACAAAATCACATTGATCTTCATCTATCAATTCTGGCATCACATTTGCCATTCTTTTAGCTATTATAAATATAAACACTTTATAATCATGATTTCCTATTGAAATAGGCCTGAAGCTGGATCTGATGGATCTTTACCCTCTGTACGTATTACAGCTACATGGGCTTTCTTCCTGGATGTTGGTGCTTCTCCTCCTCTTAAAATACTGTTAAACAAAACCTTCCAAATCTTTATCAGTTTCTTCCCTCCTGGCTTCCAAACTTCCACAGGAATACCCTCTATTCCTGGGGAATTTTCTGTAGATTGGTTATACATCTCCATTTTATCATCTCCTCCTATCCTAACTGTTAGTAATTGGGTCTGATCTGCCTGTAGCCTTTGTATATTTAATTCTTCAATAAACATTTCCATTTTTACCTTTTCCTGATTTCCACATTTCTCTGCTTTATAAAGACTTTCATAGAATTTCCAAAATATTTCTAATACATCTACGGGATTTCTTGTTATCTTCCTTGTTACAGCCTCCTGAGGCTTGGTGATAATCCTTTCTACTTTCTGTTGCCTGAGCTCTTGTGGTAAAAGTTTTGTGCTCTAGTGTTATTATCAAAAACAGTTGCTTACCAGCAATCTTTCTAAACTCATGCATACTATTGAGGCAATCTCTTATTTTCTGTTTAGCATTCTGCAGTTGATCCTCTTCTTGTTCTGTGAGATCCCTCCTATTCTGCAATACTTTAACATTTTTCAGTCCCTCTAAACATATCTCCCTTTCTTTTATTTCACCCTATTTTTAAACTCCACTTTAATTTTATTGCATTCCCTAGCTATGTTTTAAGAAGAAATTTCTATTGTCTCTAATAGCTCCTAAATAATTTTCACTACTCGTTCCTTAAATCCCTCTCTTTTTAACAGATAGGTGGGAAAGCACCAGTGTCTTATTTTTATTTCGTTACACTGTGTTTTTATTTTAGTTATTATTGGTGCGTATCTGAAATAGTTATTGGGTACGTATCAAGACCGTCAATTAAATGCACATGTTCCTGTGAATTGTAAATTCCGTCTAGCCTTACCCAGTTTTTGTATATTGAGGAATAATATGTAAATCCACTCCCAACTCCTAATACTGAATTCATATCTTCTATGCCAAATACTTTCATAAATTTCTTCAAAAATCTACCTTTGTTATGCTTTCCCTTCTGGGGCCCCAGATGCATCTTCAATGCTGCAAATCAAATTCCAGTCCCCACCTTTAAGTAATATTTCTTCCTGAAAGCTGATTATTTCTCTCAGGATTTTTCTTAAGCTCCATTATAACAGTTTTAGGTGGAATATAAATACATGCCAGTGTAATCCTCCTCCATTCTCAGTAACTCCTTAGTACTATAAATGTAGCACTATTACCTTTTTTTATCCTCTTCTATCACTATTGGAGCTCCTCCTGCAGTTAAAATAAGTACTACTCTTTTCCTTAGTCCCAGGTATTCCACTGAGTAAACATCCAGAAAACCTTTCTTTATCAAATTCACGTGTTCAGTTCTTTGCAAATGTGTCTCCTGTAGCATCACTATTTGAATTGTACATTTTTAATATAGTTCACTACTTTTCCTTTTTTGTATTTATCTGTGAGACCATTTACATTTAAAGACATTATAGAAAGCATTAATTAATAAATTAATCATTAGTATTAAAACGTTATTATTCCCACCATTTATGTAGAACAGCTTTTTTGCTAAATGTATAGTTCCATCTTTTGTGTTATATGCATATGCTGTTTGCCAGCTTCAATGTTTATACAGTTGTTTCTTTTCATATCCATTTGAGCCTATGTCACATCTTACAAAACTGTTTGTTTTATTTAAAGACTTAAAAAAAAACAAAGAAACACCCCCCCAATACCCCCTAAAACCTATTAATTCAATACTAACACACAAAACTATATACATCTTCAAATATTGAAGTTGTACCTTCTTAATTGGAACACGTCCCAAACTGACAGTCACACTCACATACTTGAGTTAACCTAAAAGAAATGTTATCCATGCTAAGAATCATGGTGCAGCCTGTGCTTCTACTAAGTGCTTTCTGGTTTTGTCTTATCTTTATAGCTGTCCCATATGATCATAGGAAGTTACTAGGCTATTGGCTCTGAGGCCCTTACAAGCCTAGCCAAGAATTTAGACCATGTTCCAACAAGTCAGCACCCGATGCCTCTGCCCAGCAGGGACACAGGTAGAATCCCAGGGGTGTATTTTCTGTTCCCCATCCAGTTATCCCGGTTACACTTAAAAATGGATAATGAGGTACTCTTCTTGACATGGAGAGGGAGTCTGTTCCACAGAATGGGGAGCCTCTGGAACACAAATCTGTCCTGGCCTCAAGTCCTATTGATGTCACAGACCAGGTTGACTTCACACATGCAGGTTACTTGAGTGGAGCTTGACTAGCAAATATGCAGCAGTTCCATCACGGCGGGGGACTGAGCTTGCTTTGTATGCCAGACAGAGGTCACCTCTGAGGAGTCTAAATGAGACTGAGTAGAGTGGCAGGGCTTTTAGACCATCTGTCTAGGGTAGATGTTTGAGGCCCTGGATTCTCCTGGTGTGGAAATTCTGTGCTCACTCCAGCTGCTGCATGTGTTTTGTGAGTACATGCCAAAAGGGAGCTGTACTCAATAATGGGTCATATAAAGGAAGAATAGAGGGATGTTATGACCTCCTTGTCCTTGGATGAGATGCCATTCCTAATGAGATGGACCATATAGAAAGCCTTCAGTATAATGGAGGCAATATGGTGGTCAAAAGTCAGGTTGCTATCAACCTGGGTACCCAAGACCCTCACGACTGATTGCATACTTAAGATCTTGTTATCAATGTGATAATTTGTGGGGACGTCACTCTCTCCACAGGGGATGACAATGCATTTTTTGCATTCAGTTTGAGGCCATGTTTCTGGCACCAGTCATTTGTTTAGGTGACCGTATTAGAGAATGTCCACATCACTAGGGGAATTGATGACAGCACACAGCATGCAGTCATCTGCAAACTTGGTCAAATATAGCCCACTGGTTTTGTCCTGCACCTCAGAAAAGTATATCCCAAACAACAGAGGGCCCACGACCAATCCTTGGGGTACACCGCTCATTACAGGTGGTTGAGGTGGCTTCCCCTATTTTGACTAGTGGGTTCTATCAGTGAGCCAGGATGCTGCCATCTGGAAACATACAGATTGATGCCTAGTTGAGAGAGTTTACCTATTATACCTGAGTGAGGAATAGTATCGAAGACTTTGGGCAGGTCAAGGTAGGCGGTGTGCACTGTCTTCCTCTCATCCATGGCTTTGGTGACTGTCTCAAAGAAGACAACCAAGTTTAACAGGCATTACCTCCCCTTGATGAAACCAAACTGTGTGGGATTGAGTGTTTGGAGGTTGCCAATGTCCTTGTTAATGAGGTCCATGATAATCCATTTCATGGCCTTGCAGATCAGGCTAGTTGGGCTGATGGGTCTATAATTTCCTAAATCAGAAAACACTCCACCTTTGTGCAAAGGGATGACAGTGGCTGTCCTCCACTTGGCTGGGATTGCCAGCATGTTGGTTATATCTACTGCGTTTGTGTATGTGGTGTCCTTAACCACCATTTTGAGCAGATTGGAGTGCTTCCTTTGAGACTGCAGACATATATGAAGATGGCTTTGATTGTCTTTAGCAGATGTGGGACCAATTTGGACTGGAAGTTTGCTTTGGAGGATTCCACTAGTGCTCTTGTTTACTTGTTCTGGCTAAAGAGAGATTGCTTACAATTAGGCACCTGCTCCTTCTTGGTCCTGGACAGCATTTTTTTCCTTTTATTATAGACTTTATTTATTGCAGATGTCCACCAGACAGGTTTACTCTTTCTTGAGGAGGAGGATTTTGTCCTGTATTCATGATTCCATGCAGCTATACAAATGCTTGCATAGTACTTTGGTGCAGGTTTGGACATATGTGCTAGTTCCTATGGAGGGGCGGGGCTGTGAAGCTGTTTATACCTTCCCTCAGGAGGTTGTAATCATCTTTGAAGAAGTTTTTTTGTTCGACTCTAGTTAGTGGGGGGGGGGGGGTCAGGGGAGATGGTGACTTTGAAAGTGACCGCCAGGGAGGTACGTCTCAAGTTATTCATGCCAACATGAACTACAACAGAGTCATAACAGTACCTGTTATTGAGAGACTTGAGTGCATGAGCGATATGGCGGATTTTGGCACCTGACAAACAACTAACCGTGACTTTCTCCCTATCCAGCCTGGTGAGGGGCACATCTGTACGTCTCGCAATGGAGGCTCCTATGACTAATATGTTGGGTTTATGTTTAGGCTTAGTGGTTGTGAGATACAGGTGTGTGAACTATGTGTGGTGTGTAGTGTGGTGGGCAGTGGAGTTAGTGTGTGTTTTTGGCTTGGAGTTCCTTTAACTATGTATTTAAGGTTTTGCAAAGGAATACGATATCAAACAGGGCTGTATTATTCATGGCTCAAATTGCTAACTCCAAATTTCCATGGAGGAGTCTGTAAGATACTGAGTACAGAGAAACGGCTGATAGTCTCTCCTGATAGCTAAGATTTTTGGGGCCACTGAATTTTTTAGTTATGAATCTCATGTCTCTCAAGCTGTGTGATATGTTTAGACAAATACATGCTAAAAGGTGCATTAAATTCAATAATGGGTCGGATAAGATACAAATAAAGGAGACTTAAGAATTCTTTGGATCTTGTGTTGATGCCTTTGGAAATGAGATCAGCAAGATGAAAGGCTTTCCGAACTACTGTGGAGACATGATGATCAAATTATAAGGAATTATCAACAACAGTACCCAGATCCCTTCCAACAGTGTCTGATTAGAGGGGTGCATCTCCTAAATGGTGAGTGAAACCATTTTGTTTCCCAAAATGAACTATACTACAATGTTTTACATTTAATTTGAAACCACTGTCCTTGCACCAATGGTTAAATAGATCTAGCCCATGTTGGAGTAATTGGTAGTCAGATATAGATCAAAAGCACCACCCAGTTTACAGTATTCTGCAAATCTAAGTTAATCACAGGCCAGTAGTGCTGGCCTGAAGGTCTGAGAAACAGATACCGAAAAGGAGAGGGCCCAAATCTAAACCCTGCGGTATACCACATTTGCTAACAACCTTTTCCCAGTTGCTGTATATATAATCAGAACTAAAAGTAGTAGGATTTCAGCAGAATGGCTGAATGCTGGTGATGGGGGCAAATAACTCTTAATTGAATGGGCTGCATGTTCAGAACAAGTTTTCCTTTTTCATATAAAATATTGCCTGATAACTATAGCAATCAATCAGAAGACATTACAAAGATTGGGAAAAGAGATTAGATAAACAATTCATAAAGAAACAATGGCAGGAGATATGTACTGCTCCAAAATTTGTAACAAAGCCAAGAAGATTTAGGATTTTTGCTTGGAAGTATTTGCATAGGTAGACTTCAAAGATTTATTCCTCGAGTAGATTGCAAATGTTAGAGGTGTGATGGGGAAGAAAGAAGTAATTGGGAACATATTTTTGAGAGTATAATGAGTTGGCAGTCTTTAAAACTTCCCTACAAGTGTAGATTCATACTGGAATTATTTCACTTCTATTAATGGGGACCCACCAAATCAACAAGATAAACAATATATATTGGAATCTGCTTATAGAACTACGTCTTCCATTGTCTGGAGACTTTATACATGGAAATTTTTACATAGATCTTTTTATACACCTTTGATGATGAATAAAATAAATAATAAAGATAATCTATGTAAGAGATGTAATGTAGAAATTAATGCTGACTGGGCTCATATGTTTTATGACTGTATAAAATTGAAAGAATACTGGAAGTCAATTAATGAATTTTTGCAGGCTTTTTACAGATAATTTCATTATTTCTAAATCTCTTATATTATTCAACACACCTGTACCTCAGTGTTAAAAGGTTAAGCTTCCCTTGTTATGGTCTATTCTAGCAGTGGCTAGGAAAATAATAACTAGAAATTGGATTTCAGATACACCTCCTTCGTTCAATGAATTTAAAAATGTTATGAATATAGTGTGCCATATGGAAATAAACACAATTAGGACTAGAACAAACAGAAAAACATCTTATTTTATTGTATGGGATAATTTACAAAATTTGTTAAAAAAATTTTAATTTCAATAGCATGGTATTTTAGTTTAATTAATTGATCTGATTGTAGTGGATGTCTTTGTAAATACTTTAGTTGTTTTGTTGAATATTATAATAATACCTATTTTTAATTACTTGTATAAAATTGTTATGATATTTCTCTTATATGTTAAAACAATAAACCTGTTTTGAAAAAAAAAAAAAACTTCCCTACAGACTACTCTGACAGAAATACTGGGTGAGCAAATGAATTTTATGAGCTAGGATACAGGATATGAATTGCCTAGACATAGTAAGACCTTCCTAAGTTTAATTCTGGTGGCTGCCAAAAAAACATAATTACTAGAAAATGGAAATCAAAGTCTAAACCAATCGTATTTGAAGTAATGAACATAGTAACACAGACAAAAGAACTGGAAGTATGTTCTCTAGAAAAGTTAGGAGCAACTTGAACAGAAAAAATGGGAACTGTGGGAAAATACATGCAGAATAGTGTTTTGGAGGAAGAATGAGGTTTAAGGGGAAAGCAAGAATTGAGTGAGCTATATAATGCCGGATTAACAAGAACTGCAGAGAAGAATACACGTTTTGTATAATGTTTGTGACTGAGACTATGTCAATATGGTTTGTTTTCATTTAGATAATTGTATGATTGCTTATGTCATAAGTGATAATTCAATAAAGATTATTTAAAAAGTTTTCCCTTTTGTATTAGTGGTATGGATAAAATGACAGATGTATATAGCTCAGCAATCAGCATGTACATACAGGCAGAGCTACATACATGTCTGGAGGTGGGTATAAAACAGACTCTATCCCTTTAAGAATTAGCACTTACCTTATTGTATGAACAGGTCTCACTGTAGTGGATCGTCCATGGTGCCATGACTACACATATTGTATGGCCAGATAGGGTTATTGCATGTCACAGAACTCATGGAGTAAGCACAGAGTATTGTTTTAGCACTACTTTAAGTTTTTTTTTTTTTTCCATTGTGTGGCTACAGGAAAATCATGCAAAGGACCAAAAGCAAGGTGACCTATGGTGAAAATATAGAGGTTAATGAGGCTTAGGCATATTTTTTCTACTACTTAATTCCACAGTCTTAGATAATTATTTCATATTCTTATGAGAATAAACATACCAATTAATCAATGGATTGCAGTGCAGAATATGTGATGTTGAGGATTTAAAATAGTCTTTTGTCGGTATACGTTAACATTGTTTTTAACACATTACATAGCACTTAACGTGTTATGTGTTACACGTTATATTCCAAAGTTTCACTGATGTGTTAAATCAAGGGATTACCAACAGAGAATTCTGTTTTTCTTCCTTTCATATGTGAATACATGTTGGGGGGGGGGGGGGGGGTGCAAGGTAAATAAGTTACTCTCTCATCAATATTAACCTTGTTCTAATAACAACTACTTCAGTTACACTTGATGTGTACATTAGTAATGCTTCTGTATTGCTATTTTTTCCTAGTCTTTCTTGTTAGAAGATGCCTTTAGAAATCTGGAGCTCTTATAAATGTAATTATTCTGTTTTAGTGTAGCATATGCTGACAATTCACCACAACCAAAACCTAATCCTTATGTCATTTCAAAACTATGTAATATGGCATCTACAAGTAAGCCTACTTGTCCTCTCTTGGAATGTAAATGGGGTGTCAGTAGCCAAAAAAGCTAAAGCTATATTACAAAAAGTACAGCAGACGGGCTTCAGTAGTTTTGCTGCAGAAGGCTAAATGAAAAGAGAAAGAAGGTAGTACATTTATGAACATTTTGCAGTGCTGGAGAGTAAAAACGTGTACTAACTTATCCAAATGAGAAGAAATCCTTTTGGTACATAAACATCTGCCATGAAAGCTGTTAGGGTAAAATATGGGCAAAGAAGGAAGGTAGGTGATATGGATTATACCTACAGACGTAGACTGAATTGCTATACTTAGTTTTTGTGGCCCTAATGATGTGGTTGCACCTACACAGACAATTTGGAAAGTTACTCACAAAGTCGCATACCAACATTATCCTACATTTATGAGGGGGATTTTAATGTTATGTACAGCTTGTGATTGGTTAAGGTTTCTGCAAGGAAGGTTAGGCATTTTAAGAATGTTAGAAAGTCTTGCATGGAATTACAACGTTTTCATTAGAAGACATATGGACAGCTGGATTCTGAAAGAACTAGATTGTACAAATTTTGCAAATATAGACAAAATAGCCATAGTCAGTAGACTGAACTACTGACGGTCTCAAGAAATGTTAACAGGTATTGTGGTAGAACTAAAATATTGTCTAATGACATATTCGTAACATGGACATTTGTATGGCATGGTTTCTGAAATGTTTGTACAAAGTTAGAGATAAAGGACTTGGACCATGTGGTAATACAATGACAGCAAAGGCTAAATCCTTTCATATTAAAAACACATATAACAAGAAACATATACAAGACTAGTTGAGGAAGTACTGGGAAAATATTAGCAATAAAACATTATTCTTTTCTTATTGGGATTTTTTTCAAACTATGACTAAGAAATGAAGGTTCATGCTAATCAAATTAAAGAAGAAACCCGGGTGATAATCTTGTTATTTGGAACACAAAGTCTCTGGAAAAGATATGGCATACATAAAACTGGGTGTAAGGTAATTAATCTTGCATAAAGTAAAATACTCATAAAAGAAAGCAAAGGCAATTCAATATAATGCCATTCACGAGAAAAGTGAAGTATAATCATTATTTTATTGGGCTCAAGGGATTAAATCACAAAAGTTTCTAGCTCAAAACATATGAGAAAAGCTATAACAGACTACAACTCTGATGGTACATAAGAATGGGGTTGTAGCTACTGACGTAAAGTCAGTCAGTCAGACCAGTTTAATGGAATATACGACAAATTAGTACCAGTAGAAGGGAAGGCCTGTTATCAGATAATCAGAAAGGTATAGGTAGCACTCAGTTAAAGAGTGTTAGAAATATTGATGCTAAAAGTTTGGAAACACCAGTTTCTGAAGTTCAAATTCTTCAAGCTACATGATTATTACACTATGAAAAGCACCATGAATAGACTGGAGGTACAGCTGACTTTAACAAAGCAAACAACAAAGAATTAATAACAAAGAATTAAAGAATTAATAAATAGTCCTTTGGATATGCTTAGGGAGGCAAAGGATATAGGCCACTTCCTAGAACATTTGTTCATGGTGAAAGTAATCTTTTCTCCCTAAACCAGGTAAGGATAAGAGAGATCCTTGTAATTAATGGCCACTTTTACTGTAAATGTAAAAGTCAACATTTTTGCTAAAATTCTGGCACATACACTGGAAATAATACATCTTATCAAATTTCAGAGAGACAGCAGGGGTTCATTAATGGTAGACAGATGGAGCCAGATTCAGTTAGACTATGGATCAGTTTTCAAAATATGCAATTAAGAGCAGAGAACTTCTTGCAAACATTTTTTATGGACTTCCAGAAAACATTCACTTTGGTTGTGTGAGGAAAATGTTATGGCATACTCAAAAAGGTTTAACTTCCTAGTAGCATTTATAAACAAATTCTAATCGTTGTAAAGTAAACCACTTGGCAAAGGTCTTCACAAGTGGTATTCTAGCAAACCCCATAGAGAGTTCTAAGTGCACCAAACAAGGCCACCCCTGTCCCATCTACTGCTTGTTCTTGTTCTGGAACCACTGGCCATTATTTAGGAGCCAAGTTACTAGCCCTACGTATCACAATTCAAAATGTACATCAGCTTTGCTCATCCTGGTTTATAATTAACTGAAATGAATGTGTTTAAAATATTAGAACTTGTAGAGGAATTTTCAACAATGTTTGTTTATGCCTAAGTATTAATAAATCAGGCATTTTACCTATGAATCAGGCTTCACATTACTTATAGGGAGTTCTAACCTTTCCTTTAAAAAGTTTTAAAAAATACAAGCATCTAAGGATAGAGAGATGCACATTAAGTGTAAGGCAATTATTTGCCTGAATGCAAAACCTTTTTTAAATTAGCTCATGCTAAAGTTTGCACCATGGAAGAAGAACCAAGATTGCAGTTAATTAATATGGTCATCTTCCATAACACAATACTGGCCATCAGGCACCTACCACTTCAGAAGCTACAGCAGAAACATCCATTCACCTCTATCACATTTTTTTATGTTCATCCAATTGCCCAAGAATACCAACAGGCACTAATTGTACCTAGACTTAATTGTACCTTCCCAGTTTCCATCATTATGTTATGTTCACCTCAGGCTGACAAGACTTTAGAACTAGAGGCACCTTCAAACTGCTCTGTATGTCATTTGAGTTCA
This sequence comes from Protopterus annectens, assembly GCF_019279795.1. Lineage (NCBI taxonomy): Eukaryota > Metazoa > Chordata > Ceratodontiformes > Protopteridae > Protopterus > Protopterus annectens. The sequence continues at coordinate 641,136,373 of NC_056730.1, forward strand.
CTGTTTTCTACCATAATGCATACATGCTGCCGGTTGAGTGCTTACAATGATATAAGGCTTGGGAATTTAGGGGTTTAGAATTACGGTTTAAAAAAGTGGAATAGAAAAATGATCTCCCAGTCCAGCAAGGCATCAGGTTGTCAATTCTAGAACATTTAAAGGTAGTCTGTAGGTCAATATACTGACAAGAATGGATATTGAGTGAGTCACATTATCTAAGGGTACTGGCTGACTCTCATCAGAGGGGTTAAAAGGAGTCAGTAGCACACAATTATTAAGGAATATAAAAGCAGTTTTAAGTTATAGTAATATTTGTAAATTACCTCATCTTTAATGTTTATGACACCTGTTGAGGGTCAAAACAGATTAGTAAAACAATGTCTTTCTTTTAGTGATATTATTCAAACTGGACACAATTTAAGTAGTTTCTGCAAATATCTGAGAAGAGCACTTGTTTGACATATCTAGCATGTTATATCCTGAAGGGTGTGTTGTATTTAATGACTAGACTAATTAATTATAAACATAAGGGAATGATGACTTGTTTAGATCTGGATGGTAGAGCCTTTGCTGTCAGATGTGCTTAGAAAAAGTATTTCCTTGCTATAGTTGCTACAGGATGATCAAAGGAGAGGGAATTGCCAGCCTAGGTTCCAAAGTCCCTATTTTCATTTTGTAGTAAAGTATTGTTTATAATAAATGTTGAGAGTTATGGCAAAAATATAGGAAAAGAAGTCTGCAAAAAATAAATTATAAAATCTAAAGGATCACTCTAAACTCCGAACATTATGGGGGAAAAAGACATCTGTCTGAGGCCAACATGCATGTCTCATTATTGATATACCTGCCTTCTGCAGCTACTTTCTCTGATTTTGCATACTTTTATACTCTTCACTATATACTTTTTGATTTTCTGCTAAATCACTGAGGATTACAATCAATCCATAATGACAAACATTAGTTTCATATTTCTTACTCTTTAGAAAATGCATGCTGATGGAAACACTTGGTTTAACTTTCTATGTGAATGAGAGTAATATTTAAAAATTGCATCTTATTTTGGGCTGTTGATTCACATTATTTTTGGCTTTGTCCAAGAGTCTTGAACAAAGAAATGGTCAGTCATGCAAGCTATGAAAATAAATGACTTGTAAACTATACCTGTCTCAGAGATTTCTCCCACACCCAAACATATGAACTCTGCAAATAAAATCAATGCAGAAGCAGTAGTACCATATTTGGTTAGCAAATTATTTATTTTTATTTTCACTGAACTTCAAGTATGGATTGCACCAAGAGTAACAAAACCAAGACTTATACAAAACACATCTGACTTTATAATAACCCAAAATATCTAATAATAACTGAAAAAGCTGTCTTACTGATGGTGCAATCCATACTTGACGTTCAGTGTTATTTGATCAAAAACTGATAAAATGGCAAAAATAAAAAAATGAAAAATCCTATACAGGTCTTAGAAATACTCCACCCACAAAATGCTTATTTATATATATACACATATATACATATATATATATATATATATATATATATATATATATATACACATACACCCACAGACACACACACACACACACACACACACACACACACACACACACACACACACACACACACATCCAGAATTAGCAGATATGTTAAGGAATGGTCTCAAAATGCACCACAAAAACTGTGATTTCAAGGAGCTCACTCAGATTGTTACTCATAGGCTCTTCCAAGAGCATGACTGTAGTGTAAATTACTATGCCACATGTTCTTTTGCAAATCATTACTTATAGATGACCCATACCTCTGCAAGGTATTGCGAGGAAGAACTTCGTCAAAAGGTGCATATTGTTTCTGACATGCACTTATTTGCAAACAGAGTTGTAAAGAAAACAGAGGTTTTATTTATCACAAAAGCTGACTATAGCTAACCGATATTTTGTTTCTATAGATAATCAGTGGCAATCCAAAAGGATAGGCATAGCATAGCAGAGATCCTCTACCATCCTGCCTTGCTACTCTGAACGCAAATTCTATCCCCAGCCCTGGGAATGACATCAATGTGGGGAGCAGGTCATGCCAAAATCAGTACCTCAAAATGCTGAGGTACTGACCACTTGGGACTCCTACTATTCTAGTGGTGGTAAATGAGAGTATGGACATTCAAGGGTAATGAACTGTATTATTAACCACTCCTGATACAGCACACTCCTACCATAGGGCATGACAGACCACCTGAGTCAATCTGAAGTTGCTTGGTAACACAACTCTATTTGTATGAAAGCTCTGGTACTCCATTGTTGTAGAAAATACATCATTATTTTTCTGCTGGGTAGGACTTCCCTCAGATACACAAAATACTTTATACATGTCATTCACATAGGTACTGCATTACAAACATGGAATACTGTATGCAAGCATTTCCCTTCACAAACCATTTCACATAACAACAAACATATACTACATAATCAGCTGTGCATCGAGCAAAGCAATAAAGATAACTTATCATTTATGTAAACTACTGAATGCTGTAGTGCTATCCATTTGCCACTTGAAGGGTTGGTGTTGTCCCCAAGCCAATGTGTTATACTCACAAGTCTGTCGATGGTATGCAGGATCATGTTCAGTGTATCCGTCCTGTGGGTAATATCCTCCCAATATGAAGACAAGACTACGACTGGTTTAATATTGAACCAAGGAAGGTAGTAATACTGACAGCCTGTAAGATAAGAACAAAGTAAGTAGTTTTAGTATTGAAGAATAATGTCTTAATATTATAATGATCATAGATTATTCACACAGGTGTGTGAGGCTTTGTACAATATTCACCTACTAAAATATTGTATTAGCATGGACACATACACACACACACACACACACACACACACACACACACACACACACACACACACACACACACACTGCATACCATATTATAGTGATAGGGGTACACTACTTGTAAAGTTGCTTCAGCTACCAGTTGGTACACACTATTATCAGCACAAGGACAACTTCAACTTAAAACTCAGAATGCACCTCACTTGTAGGTTTTTTCTCTACTGCTTTGGTATTACCAGAAAACTCCCTGCAATGCATACACCTGACATTCAACAGATACATATTTTAAAAGTGCTGGAAATTCAGATTGTGATAAATTATTATTATTATTTTTCAGATGGCATGGACTGTAGACATACAATTTAGTCTGCATAAGTAGTATTTCTGTCTGTCTGTCTATCATGTGGAACTATAATGCTGCATTGCCCCATCTCAAATATGCAATTTTGCATGTGCATGTATGTCATACCTCTCAACACGCAGGCATCAAAAATCTGGACAAAGCCTGGTGAAAATATGGGTGGCACAACACCAGACATTCTGAGACATGTGCCCAAGCTGTGATAAAGTGCGTCCAGGAAAATTCAAAGACTTCTTTTGTGGTAGTATATTTGTGTATATATACACACATATACATTAAAATTAAGAGAGGAAAAAAAAACAAAAAGACAAAAGACTGAGGTGGCATGGCATAAATTTGAAAAAATAACTGCATCTACCTTGATCATCATCATAGGACACAAGGTGAACAATCTATGTCCTATTACCATACTATCTGTTGTAAGCACCTATGATCGGTTGCTAATCCAGTTATTGTGTGTCTGTGTGTGTGTGTGTGTGTGTGTGTGTGTGTGTGTGTGTGTGTGTGTTTGTGTGTATATGAGTAGAGACTGCTGGGTGGAAAGTTGGGAAATGCAGTCATGTAAATCTCCAGTGGTGCATTTTGGTTTAGTAGGTATGTCTTTTAGCCTTTATTTTAAATTCTAATACTGGCAGGAAAACCAGACAGAACTATGTTTTGTTTAAATTTACTTTTACCAGAATGAATGTTGGGGCTGGGGATGGAGGAATACTTCTTATTTTCCCCTGATTTTTTGCCATATATTTTAGTATGTGCTTTGTAAAAATGAGCATTTTTCAGACAAGTCGTTGAATATTGGCCATGCCTCTCAAGTGTACCTCATTATGAGGAACATTCAAAATATCCATACTCCATAGCATGCCACTGTAGTACCAAAAAAGAATTACTTGCCTTGAGGGAAATAATATTTGTTGGACCCACTGATAAGTATGGAAAGCAAGGAGACATTAGTCATTTACCCCCAACAGTTTTCTGTCCAGCAAGGAAATCTCTTGTCATCACATATAAATATAGAATTGTGGAAAGACACACGAGTTATTGAATAAGCCTCTCACAACAGTCTAACAAACAAATAAACAGTTATTGGCATGAAATGAGTGACCATATAACACCTTCTGCTAAAAGTCTTAGTGTGCAGGAGCAGAATAGCAACTGACTGGATGGTTTAAAACTAAACTACTCTTGACCAGTGAGGACTATGAAGAGCAGTTGAGACAAAATAATCAGGTGCTACCAGAATGGGAACGGGGAGTGGTGTATCCTGGTTTTCAGTACTTGGAGCACTACCTAGCAGTAGAAAAAAGGAAAGACTGAAGAAGGCGGTGGGGGGGGGGGGTCCTACTACATACAAAACATCAACAGAGGCTTTTGTTTCTTGTGTGCCTACACAGGTGTGGCTGTGTACACCTTCCACATAAAATTATGTACTTAACAAAAAGGCAGTAATAAAATAAATAAGTAGATAAACAAACAAGCCAACCTTAAGCACAGCACTAAATGAATGGTGCCCTACATGGCTGTTTGGTTTTCCTGCCTTAAAGTTGGTTATGCAAGGAGCACAGACTTGTAAATAAATATGTCAATACACTTCTTCTACAAGGTTACAACTGTATTAATGTTTTTTTTTTTCATAATTACCAAACTTGCAAATCTTAACCAGTTGGAGAAATGAGGCAGTCTCCTAATGCAGAGAGCAAGGTGCTGACATTATGAATACTTATGCAGACTTAAAACCCAAGAAAAGAAACAACATTAATTGGTCCTCATATTCCATTTTTCTTGAAATTTTCAGATACTCTGACCCAGCTACAGCCTTAAATTAAGCTACATGGCAATATCCCTTCCTCTGAAAATTAGACAATGAACTGGATAAAACTATATAGCCCTTGATAATGTCATTCTGTCACAAGTATTAAACATTTTAGCTGCTAATATGTGCATGTGTATTTGGCCTTCAGGAAACATTTGAAAAATATGTGACATGTATTGTCACTAACTAAACAGAATTTAAAAAAAACACAGATCCATAAATAACTCATGCTAACAGAGTTAAAGGCTTTTTTTATACCGCTAAAATATCCAACTACAAGTAAACTCAGTGTAAGGAAAATAAAATAAAGTCCTACCTTACAAAAACTGCATATTTATCGACAATGACAATGTTTTAAAAATTGAAAAGTCAGCAATTCAGCTGCTGCATGGTTCCCTTTACAATAGTTATTTTTTTTTAACCATGCTACTTTTGGAAATGCATTTGTCAACCAATCTACCACTACCCACGTACAGCTCTATAGTATCCCACTATATCATTCCCTTCCATTTGCATACTTTCTTGCTGAACATTTTAAAGCAGTAACCTTTAACTCTTTCCTGTGCTGCCTGTCTTACTCCTGTCATGTCAAGTAGTGACACAGTACACTGACACAGTCTGCAGGTTACTCATACAGAAATAAATTACTAAGCTGTTTAGACTGCATAAAAGTACATAATTTGTTACAAATGTCAGCTGCAGTCACATTACATCCAGACATTTGCAATGTACAATGACTACAAGCCTTCTGATAAATATAGCATGTGTTCATATCCATGACAACTGCTGCAAGAAATGCACTGGTGAAAGATCTGCCACAAAGAACACATTTGCTTGCCAGTCGGACTCACTGTTATCGACAATGGGAAGCAAACTGTGATGTGGTGGAGGTGAGACATCCAAATCCTCATGAATCCCCTCCCCTTCTGTACTGGTAAGGATTAAAATTGCTATAATCCATTGCAGATTGTAATAAGTGTTACAATTTATGCCTGATTCCTCAGTACTGCTGAACAATGGCTCAATAACCATGCTGGAGAGGGTATTCAGTAAAATGTTAAATAAGAATGGAGCTGAGGGACATCTTTATTTTAATAATTTAGTGAGCAATAAAATGAGGTAACAGGATTGGTAAATGATTCATTCATTTACACAGACACTAGCATGCAGTGCTACTGAGCAGTACTGAAACTCACTAAAACACTTTAAGCTAAAATCAGCGTCGCTTTTGGTAAACTACAAGATGGTGTGCATTTTCTTTTTTTTTATTCACTTCAGTAGTCTTGTGTAGCTCTTGCCTTATTAGTTCATTGGAACCTCAGCTACATGCAAAAAATTACCTTAAAGCTGCAAACTATAATTTAATTTCAATACTCAGTATTTCATACCAAACTCTTATTTGACTCATTTTCTGAAAAATACTAGACAGAGGAGAGGTATTGTGTTTGTGTGTGTGACTGTGTGTGCATATGTGTGTGTGTGTGTGTGTGTGTGTGTGTGTGTGTGTGTGTGTGTGTGTGTGCGTGTGTGTTATGTGTCTAAGCATGAATGTTTACTCATAAGCATATATTCTCATTCTGCTGATCATAGACAAAGCAACAGCCAGGACCCGTATTAGGAAAGATGCAATCATACCAGCAGAAAGAGTTGATCCTGGCAAAACTGTGGCAGAAGGAAAAAGCATTAAACAATGAAGATATTAGAATGTTTGTGGAAAATGACTGTTCACTGTACACCAGGCAGAAGAGAAGCAAATTGTCACAGCAATCAGGGAATGTCAACAGGCAGGTATTAGATTCAAGCTGCTGTATCCAGCTGTCTTCAGAATATATATATTTTTTTCCTGGAGGATCAAAGTAATTTTGTGATGCAGAATACGCTAAGGCAGAAATACAAAAGTTTGTTCAGCAAAAAGTGAGCCATCAAACAGAAGGGGAATCTGCTTCTCATTCTGCTGATAATAAAGCCCATAAGGAGACTGTGTCTGTGAAACCTTTTCCAATGTTGCAAAGGAAAAAGCTTGAAAGAAAGAAAAAAGCAAATGAGTTGACTAGAAGAATCAGGAGTACCTTGGACTTGATCTGGATTCTGGGGTTGGGTAATGGAAATCCACAGGAAGAAGGCCAGCAACACTGAAATTAGTGAATAAATTGGAACTATAAAGGAGTAATCATATTTGTGAAATACGGCTTTACAACAAAATGACGCTGAGAAAGACTGGACTTTTGTTTACTTTCTTAAACTTTTGGGGAGACTGAAAGGCATACACCCCAATTTATGTCTTTAATGTTTAGAAGGACTCAAAGGAAAAAAGGGAATAACTCTAAGTAAAACAATTTTTGTTATTAACAGTATTTGTATAAAACATTTCATGATATAAACTGCATGTTATATAGTAAAGCAAGTAGTTGTATGTCATAAAGATACTAAAGTTAACAAGTATTTTTTTCTTTTTTAGATTTAAGAAATATATGCATTACAATGAAAAGGAGAAGAAAGGCTGGAGAAAACTATTTTCAGGACAATGTGCTGTAATCTTGGGGAACTGGCATGGAAGATGAGGTGCAAAAGTGAACTGATTATATTATATACAGAGTTGAGATGTTTTATCTTACTTTTGCATGAGTGAATGTCTGGATTAATGCCCTTGACTTAATCTAATAAAAAGTTTCTTGTATAAGCATCTGTACTATAAAAATAAGAGAACAGTGTGATATAATGAATAGATTTCCTTTAGCAAATACATGCTCAGTGTGAGTTGAGAAGTCTGCACGTCAGGGCAGCTATGCCTTCTGTTCTTACGTTTCCAATGAGACAAACTGACTACATGTCCAGGCTATACATTTCAAGAGCTCTGGATATTGTTTGCTGAGAGAAAAGTAAAATTACAAGGCACAAGGGCAAGCAACTTAGCAAAAATGAAGTCTAAAATTATTGCAAGTGAAAAGAGATAGCAGTTTTCCTGGTACCTAAACACCTTAATGCATTTACAAAAACAGTGTATAATTTAGTTTTAGCCACTGCATTTTTTGTAAGGCTAAATATTAATGTTTTCTGAAAGCATACAAAGTGATTATCATATCTAGGAGAGAAATAATGATGTAACAAGAACAGTCAGCAATTAGTGTAAGTAGGAGCATAGGCTGTACTGTGTGCTTTAGCATGCATAACCTTAATTTTAAGTTGGGTAATGTCTGCAGGTGTAGCTGCCAGTTTGGGACAATTATTCCTATTAGAAGGGTTAAAATTCATTACTTGAATATGTACACAGTTTTGTGTATTTGTTTTAAGTTAATAAGTGTCTACAGGTGTCTTTTTTTGAGGGTTTTCATTAAAACAAAAAGTATTGTAAATGTGACACAGGTCCAAATGAAGATGGCAAAAAACAACTCTATAGTTTTCATTAAAACAAAAAGTCTTGTAAATGTGACACAGGTCCAAATGAAGATGGCAAGAAACAACTCTATAAATTCTCAACCTGCCAAACTTTAGTGGTTGTATGTAACAAAAAAAAGTGAAAATACACGTTTAAAAAAGCTGACATATATAATAGGTGAGTATAATAACTACTTATCATAATGAGTACACTATCCATCATATTTTGGAATGTGAATGGCCTCACAGATACAGACAAAAAGGTAAAAATATTGAATTCTACTAAGAAATGCAGTGTGTAAATAGAAATGTTACAGGCGACACGTTTGGAAAGAAATGAACGTGTGAATTTTATACACAAAAGGATTTCAGAATGGATATTAAGCAGGATATCAGGGACAAAGGAAAAGGGGAGTACTTATACTAACTGCTACTTAAGCTCCAATAGTGATAAAAGAGGAAAAAAGATAATAATGGTAGACTTGTGGTAGTAAGGGGCTCCTGGCATGGGAGTAGGATTATGTTGGCATACTTATATTCCACCTAAAACTGCTATTACAAAACTTAAGAAAATTCTGGGAGAAATAATCAGCTTTTAACAGGGAATACTACTTATAGGTGGGAATTTCTATAGAATAGATTTCTGAAGAAATGTATGATAAAACTTGGTACCGACAATGGGAATTCAGTAGTAGGAACTCAGAAAGAATTTACATATTATTCCCCAAGGTACAGTAAATTAGCGATAACTAAACAGAAACTATGCTTCACAGGAAAATGTGCATTTAAATGAAAGCTTCAACACACATCCAATAACTATTTCAGATCACGTGCTAAAAATAACTAAGATAACAATGCAGACTAACCATGGATTTTGTAGCGGTATTAGAGATATTTCAGAAATTTTATAAAACTTTGTATAAATCAGAGAAATGTGAAAATCAAGAAAGAACATAAATGGAAATATGTGCAGATGATAACAAGGACAGAAGTAGATGAGGCTCAACAATTAATAGTTAAGACAGGAAGAGAAGAGATAAAAACAGCGACATATAATCAATCTGCAGGAAAGTCTCCAGGAATAGATGACATTCCTGTGGAAGTTTGGAAACTAGGAGGGAGGAAAGTGATAAAGACTTGGAAGGTTTTCGTGTAACAGTATTTTAAAAGGAGAGGAAATGCCAGCATCCTGGAAGAAAGCTGAAGTGGCTGAAACACCTAAAGATGGTAAAGACCTATCCAAACCCAGCTTCATAAAGTCCCATTTCAATTTTTGCCCATAATAACTAATAGACTGGCAAAGGGGTTGCCAAAATTGATAGATACAGATCAGTGTGTCTTCGTGGAGAGGAGGCAAACATTTGACAATACTAAAAGAACAATGACAAGCCAGAATAAAGCACAATGTAAGAAAATACTGCAGTTTTTGGTGAGGCTTGATGCAGAGGAAGCATTTGACAGAGTACATCGGGATTTTATGAGTAGGACAATGGAAGCTTTTGCATTCCTTGTTATAATAATAAGGTTAATTAGGAGGATATATCAGGGTTTGGAGGCAGAAATTAAAGTGGAAGGTTCCTCTCTGTTATGTTATGTCTTAATAGAAGAAACAGGCAGGGGTGTCCTCTTTCCCTTGTTATCTGTACTGCATTTAGAGCCATTGGCAAACAAAATAAGGGACTCAGACATTCAAGGACATAACTGGTATGGTAATCAAGAAAAGCTGGCTTCATTTTCAGATGATATTATTTTTCACATGATATTACCAGAAAAAGACAGCTCAGTGTTGTAGAACATTTTGAGACAGTTTCAAGTCATTTTGGGATATAAAATTAATGAAGATAAAACAAAGGCTATAGCTGTAAATTATGTACTCACACATGACTTTGTTCAGGAATGCACATATTTATGGGGGACATGATAAAATGAAGTATTTGGGAGTGCAGATTACAAAGGATTCTTTTATGGCAGCTAAGGATATGTGGGAAGAGACTAAACAAAAGATAAATGAATAACCGAGAAAGTGGAAGCTCTTCTTTTTCAATATTGATACAAGCAGTGGAAATGTTTTAGTCCCTGCAGTTTTATGCACAGGTCAGGCATATTTTTATCAACTAGAGAAGATGAGGAGAGCAATTAATAAAGCGTTGAATGATTTTATCTTGAAGGGGAAAAGGGCAAAGGGCAACTGGAATATGATGATCCTTCCAAAAGACAAAGATGGTTTAAGATTACCCGATTTTAGAGCTACACAGTTAAGGCTCATATGCGTAATACGAGCAGAAAGTTATAAATCATAGTGGAAAATGATAATGATGAAGCAGGAGGGAAAGGAATTCTAGAAATAAGGAGAGAGTGGAATTTTGGATGCAAATATTTGAGAATAATAACAACTATACAGAATATTATAATTATAAAGTAGGAGAAAGTATTCTAAGAACTATGTCAACATGAGAATGGAAAAAAAGAGATTTTGCCAATAGAGATAACTGGAATTAGGACAGAGAATAGGCAACAGGGGTCTGGAATCTGCTGAAGAAAACTGGAAAAGGAACAAAGGGAGCAAATATCTAGAGAGGGAAGGGTAACAGAATGGGAAGAGGCCAAGAAAAAACTTTCCCTCTCAGGGATTGATATCAGAATATATGCAAAAAAAAATAAATAGGGGAATCCTAAGTGAAAGATCTGCTCTGGCTTTGGTTTTAGTTGAATATAGAACAGAAGCTGTTGCTAAAAAAAGGATAATTAGTAGGGCATGTAACATACTACACAATAACTATAGGAAGAAATCAGATGAGGTTAATAAACACTGAGAAGAAAGATAAGTAATAACAAGGAAACAATGAAAAGACATATTTATGTCTCTCAAAATATGCAACCAAGTCTAGAAAAATCAGAAAGTTTGCTTGGAAGTGTTTGCATGGGTATTTTTATACTTAACGTAGACTCCAAATAATTCTACCTAGGTAGATGCCAAATGCTGGAGGTGTGATGGGGAAGAAAGAGGTAACTGTGAATGTTTTGAGAGTATAATAATTTGGCAAACTTTAAAAATTCCCTACAGAGTACTCTGTCAGAAATATTGTGTGAGCAAGTAGGTGTAACTAAGGAAATTATTCTTTTGGGGTAGGATACAGGATCTGAATTCCCTAGACATAGTAAGGCCTTGTTAAGTTTAATTCTGGTGGCTGCCAAAAAAGCATTGACTAGAAAATGGAAATCAAGTCAACTGTATTTGAAGTACTGTTGTCTCAGGCATAAAATAACTGGAACTGGAGTCTTTAGAAAAGGGTAGAAAGAAACTATATGGAAAAAATGAAATTGTGGGAAGAATACATGTAGAATAATTTACTGGAAGAGGAGTGAGGTTTAAGGAACGGCAGGAATTGATCAGTTTATGTAATGTTGGATTGATGATAATTCTACAAAAAATATATGTGATGTACAATGTTTGCAGCTGGGAGTATGTTAATATGGTCCGTTTTCTTTTATATAAATGTATGCTTGCTTATATCTTAAGTGATAATTCAATAACATTGTTAAAATACTACTACTTTTCACTGCTTATAAAGTGCATTTGTGTAGGATTCAGCAATCGTACCTCTATTGTCTGTCTGCATGGGTGTCGCGAAGTTTGCCACTTCTGTCTTAAGAAGTGTGAAGTTGGCTTTGTAGAAATTTTTTACGGTGGTTTCCCTAATGGGGGATGGGGGCAGGATGTGGATGTCTAGGGTGATTAGCTTGTGGTCAGATCTGACCAAAGAGGAATTGACCTTTTGTGTGGAACACCGGTCGCCTATGTTGGTAATGACCAGGTCTAGGATATTGCTGCCCCTGCTGGGTGTGTGGATAAGTTGATCCAAGGCGTTGGAATTTATGAATTCCAAAAAACGTTGAGCAAAAGAGTTGGTACATGAGTAGTTTTCCCAGTTAATGGTGGGGTAGCTGAAATCATCCATTATTACGGTGTTGGGTTGTACCCTAATATTTTTCAGTGTATTAATAAAAGAAGAGTGGGAATCCTGGGGCATGGTGGGGGAGCTGTAGCAAGTTACAATTTGGATTGCGGTCTTGCCCAGAGTTAGTTGCAGTTGGATAATCTCGGATGCATTATGCTGAGCAACTAGCCTGGAGGTGTGGATATACTTAATGAATATGGACACGCCTCCACCTTTAGTGTTTTGGTCCAGGTTAGGTGGCGAAAGGTGTGGTATGAATTATAGCCTGGTAATGCAGGGGTGCTCTCTGGAGCCTTGAACCAGGTCTCTGTCACTGCACAGATGTTGATGTTCTCCATTTTAAGGAGTGCCTCGAGTGAATGCATTTTGAGGTTTAGACTTCTAGCACTGAGTAACATTACCCTCAGATTTTGCTTGCTTGTACCTGTTATGGTTGTGAAGTTGTCATTTGAACCTTGCCTAAAAAAGGCACTATAGGGGTGGCAAGAGCATTAGCCAGTATCCAGAATCCCAAAGGGGACAGGTGCAGGCCATCTCTGGCAAAGCATCGTGGTCTGTCGATCATGTCATCCCAGGCAGACAGATACTGGATCCCCTTAGAATGACACCAGAAGATTAACCAATTGTCGAAGTAAATCATTTTGTCCTTGTACTGTGGTATCATTCTGGGTGATGGCAGGATGCTACTCAGGGCTAGGTTCATATCTGCCTGGGCTACAAGATCGAAGAGCTCCTCCATGTCTCTTTTCATGTAGTCCAGGGAGGTACGTCTCAGGTCATTCACACCAACATGGAGAATGACAGAGTCATATTTGTACTTGTTGTGGAGCGACCTGAGTGCATGCGTTATGTGGCAGATCCTGGCACCCAACATGCAGCTGACAGTAACTTTCTCCTTGTTTAGCCTGGTGAGTGGAACATCAGTGTGCCTGACTACAGAGTCATCTACGACTAGAGTGTTGGGTACGTTGTTATGCCTTATGGGCTGTGGTTGAGTAGCACACTGAGTTTGTGGATTATGTGTCATTTGGGTTGTGTTGGGGGTGGAATTTGCTTGCATTTCTGCTTTGGAGGTCTCTGTTGCTTGAGCAGATTTTTATTGACAGCCTCTGTAGATGTGTGTTGTGTGCTTCTATGTGTGTGTTTTGGTGGTGTAGGTTTTGAGGGACTATGTGATGAGTGTGGTGTGGTGCAAGTGTTTACCTTCTCCTCCTGACTATCTAATCCAGTCTTGGGTGAAGAGAGCTTTGCTTCCAGTTTGGCTATATAAGCGCATCTCTCACAGGTTATAGTGTTGGGTGGTAGGAGGAGAGGGTTGTCTGTGTACATGAGGCAATTGCTGCATTGCCCCAAGATGCCCAGATTCATCAGGTAGACAGGAGAAAACACCGAGGGTTGACCCTTAGACATGCCATGCCTGAACAGGTACTTATTTACTAAGTACTAAAAACTGTTTTCCTCTAGACAAGTGAGGAAAGTTGAGTGCTATAGTAATTTGTAGCTTATTTAGTGCTTACAACGAGTTCTGAATAAATGCTGAGATCAAAGAAACAGATTTGCGTGCTAAAACTAAAAAACTGGCTAGTTCTAAGGGAAAATTTGAAGAGCGGACTTTATGGTGCCAGGAATAGTTTAACCCTAGCTAAGTGGCGATGCATAAAGTGTATTTTTTTTTTAAATATAACAGTAGCAAATGAGCAAACTGATTTAAACAAATTAACCAATTAACCAATGAAAAGCTAAAAACTGAGCCCCATTCCAGCAGTCTTCGATCAGACAAGTTTTAACTGCACACTCCTGCCACTAGGGTGCATGGGAACCTTCTCCAAAAAAGATGGTCTGGATTAGTGCTCAAGTTACGCAAACAAAGCTAGATTCAGCAGGGCTTCAGGAAGTTAGTTGTGTTTAGGTGAGTGTGAACCTTTCAAAGCTTCATTTTTAGCAGTCACTTTTTTTCCAAACACTTCCATACTTTCAGTGGTTTAAATATCCATTTCAGACATCACTCAACAGTGTAAAGAAACACTGCAACTCATGGCTGCTCATGTTAATGAACACAGCCAAAAGAGTGTGCCCACCCTTCACAGTAGAAGTAAATGCCTGGGAGTTTAGCAGATAGGAGAAGTTTGGTGTGTGCATGTGTGTGTACGTGTGTGTGTGTGTGTGTGTGTGTGTGTGTGTGTGTGTGTGTGTGTGTGTGCACGTGCGCCTGTGTGTGTGTGTGTGTGTGTGTGTGTGTGTGTGTGTGTGTGTGTGTGTGTGTGTGTGTGTGTCTGCATGTCTGAGTGTGTTGGCCGCGGTGTTTACAGTAGTGGTGAGTTAGAGGCAGGGTAACTTTGTGTGTGTATGAGTGAGTGTGTCTGTGAGTTTGATCAAATGGGGGTATTTTGAGTGTGTGTATCTGTGTGCCTCCGTGTGTGTGTGTGTGTGTGTGTGTGTGTGTGTGTGTGTGTGTGTATGAATGTGTGAATGTGTGTTATGTTTGGAAGAGGCGGGGGGGCCTGTCATACCTCCACAGTCCCCTAGACTAATATGCAAATCCTGCAACACTGAGTTGAGGGAATACCAGCCATGAGGTTAATCTCTTTAATATAGTGACCAGCAGGCAATAAAACCTGACACTGGTCAGAGAGGACACTAGCCACCAGGGATACATCTTTAATATTGTACCTTAATGGCACTTAAACATAACACTGACCAGAGGAACACTTGCCAGCAGAGACAACTTTTCAAACATGTGTCTTAATGGCACTTAAACAGGACGTGAGTAAAGGGGGAGACTATCCACCAGGGACATTATTTGCATTGTGACTGAAAGAACCTTTGAAATAAAATAAAGGCAGCATATGTTGGGGGGGGACACTAGCCCCAAGGGATATTCTGCATATCATGCCTGAAAGGCACTTAAACAAGATGAGGGTCATGGAGAAGCTAGTCACCAAGGACAGCTCTTCAATACTATGCCTAAATGGAATTTAATGAAAACATTGGTTGGGGGGGTAATTTTAGCCACCATGGATACGCTGCATATCATGCCTGAAAGGTATTTAGAAAAAAATAAAGGTGATGTTGGTTATGGGGACACTACACACCAAGGAAACTCCATACAGTATACTCTAAAGGGACTAAAGAATTATTCAGACTATGGACCCTCCTATCCCTCCATCTCAGTCCTCTTCACCACCACTAGACAGCAGGAATATTGTGCCTTAATGGCACTTATAAAAAAAAAGAAAGATGAAGTGGGTTGAAAAGGAACACTAGGCAGAAGGGACATTCTACATTATGCACATTAACAGCACTTAAAAGAAAATAAAAACAAGTTGGATTGGGAGAAACACTGGCCAGCAGGGATACAGCATGCTGCAAAGGCATTTATTAAAAAAAAAGAAAGGAAGACGATGTAGGTCTGGAGGAGGTACTAGGCATCAGTAATACTATGCCTTAAAGACAATAAAAAAATTCAAACTCTGCTCTCTTCCACAGAGGATATTAGTCCACCATGAAATACCATCTAAAATTGAAAACAAGTTAAAGAAGAAAGGAGGTGAAAGCAGGGCTTCAAACCATGCATACATACCACTAGAAGTAACATCTTTATCCCACACACCACACACTAATGGATGTTAGTGTAGCAATTTTCTTTAAGATAATAAAGATCTTGAGCATGTATTTATTGAAGGATATGAAGTCTGATACTCAAATGTCTGCCATTTATGTACAAACTGCAGTCCTAAATGTTCTGCCAGAAAAACACATATTTTAAGAGGAACGCAGCAAAATTATGAAGTAAAAATCTGGACAGTCTGTGAAAATCTGCAGTTGAGAAGTAGGTTTATAAGAAGCAACAGCAGGAATACAGTGTAAAATCAGGGACTGTTGTGAGGGATAGTGGCATGTCCGTGTGGGGGGAGACCTCAAGACAAGGCTGGAAGTAACACTAGATGAAACTAGGGAGAATTTCAAAATGAGGCTCTTCTGCATGATGAAGAAGTATAAACTCAAATATGTGGCATTAATGGCTGACTGTAACCATTGGGAACATTCGGATAACTCAGAGATAGATATGGTGTGTGTGTGTGTGTGTGTGTGTGTGTGTGTGTGTGTGTGTGTGTGTGTGTGTGTGTGTGTGTATACTTTATTCAATGTGTATATGTATCTGGAAGAAAGAATAGAGGAGTGCCATTGCCAACACAATGTATAGGCCACAAGTGTTAAAAGAAAAATGCTGATTTATACTTGCAGTGGTTAAGGGTAATTCAGAGACATTCAAATGAACTGATAATAGTATCTTTCCTCACAATGCAGCAAATGCGTTTCGAAATTGTAAAGTACTGCATCTCATAAGCAGTCTCTTTGTACTGCAGATCTTACCTGAAGTGATGGGGTTCCTTATGAATATTCAGGCTTGTGTCTTCATAATGAAGAAATGCCTAACAAATGGCACTCTTTCTTGGCTGCACATAAATACTCAGTTCATCTCTAATTGCGGCTATTTAATCTTTCTTTTCTTCAAGAAAATTCAGAATTAAATACATTTTAGCTCTTTTCCAGCACACTATACATCTTAAGACATTTCAGTTGATCCCACTTACAATAAGAATAAACTGAATTTCAGCATCCAAAGCTTCCAATATTTCTGCCAGATTTCTTAGAAATGCAAAACTCCAGTGGATTTTGGTTAAACAATATCTGCACAGAGCATCATGTAGTTCTAAACACATTGGCGCTTAAAAGCAAACAGATTTCTATGCTAATGCCAATACATTTCAGTTCTGGCAGGTACTTCATCACCATTTTATACATCTGAATACTGAATAAGCCCATTGTACACAAATATTCTTTTTTCAGGTGTAACCCATGGGTAGTTTCTACTTAACTGATTTGCTTACTATCACACAGTAAGACAGTGTTGGTGAAAGTAATCAAACCATGCATCCGGGCCTAAAGGAAGCAGATTGTTACAAGTCAGTCTTAATCCTTTGGACCATCTGACAGACATAAAAAAAAAACTGTTCTATCACTAAGTTATGTTATATCAAAGAGCTAGACAATTACAAAGAGGTGTAAGAGAAGTAGTCTAACTTTCATGAGATCTATATTCTAAGTGAATAATCAGGAAGAACAGACTATCACATGACATGCCAACCATTCTAACAAGCTCAATAGTCTTAAAGCTCAATCCATCTATTCACTGCTGTCAAGCCGCATCTAATTCCTGTAATAACCCTATAAATAGCCATCATCATCCATAGATTTTACTGGGCAAACAGGGAATGCAAGCAAATTATCAGGCCTGCCTTCCATATTACAAACACTTGCCACACACACACCTATGGACAATTTAGAGTGTCCAATCCGCCTACTACTTGTATTTGAGATGTAGGATTAAACACGAGTCCTTAAAAGAAAACTCAGGCAAACAAAGGGAAAGCATCCAGATTCTGTACAGAGGGCACCCTGGTTGAGAAATAAAACACAGTCTTGCTGTTGGGTGAAAAAGGTCCTCAATATACCACTGTGTCATATATATAAAAGGCACTGAGAACCGTAAACTGAGCATTTTAAGAATGAATTACGAAATACAATAGCAAAAAAAAGAGCGGCAGATTGTCTAGAAAGGCTTTCTTGAAAAAAGAGAAATGTCAAAACAGTAAATTAATTCAAGAAAGGATAAGAATAAGATAAGGCAATACTTAGAAAGGGTAGAAAATAGAAAAAGGAATTAAGCTACAGCTGGTTAAGTAGGACCTGTAAATTTTCTAGAATTAGAGACAAAGTGAAAAATAATTAAGGGAAAAAGGCGCCAAATATAATACTCTTGAGAGGTATGGAGCAAAAAATTCTTAGCTTCCTATCACTTTGATGCTTCTGTGTTGACAATAGTTTTTATGTGAATTTAGATATAATGTTCAAATGTGAAAAAAAAATTAGCAATACATTTTTGAAACAAATCTGGAATTCATTCAAACTTTTAAAAGTGGTCACATTTCACCATTCTTTGCAGCCATTCTGAGTACCCATACTGTTGACACTGCATACAGTATAGCAACAATTCCATGCAACCTCTCAGTAATGCAGCTCAAGCCATCTGTGATTGAATTAATAGAATATTATAGAATACACTGCTCAGCATAGCACAAACTATTGAAACAAGTTGACAAAAACATCTTGCTGAAAAAGTTTGGTTTGTGAAGAAACAGCACTTTACTCCAAGATCACATCAATTGCAAAGATATTGCTGTCTCCAAATGTGACAATGTCACTGTCATTTAAAGATGATGGTACACAGAGCAACACCCTTCATGGAAAGATTTTAACTGTTTGCTAAAACACTATATCAGACAGAGAAAAGTCACTCAAAAGAATCAGGAATAACAAAGCAAGTTGCAGCAAGCTATGCCTCTAAAATTGGGTCTGTGTTTAGCTGTCGAAAACATAAACCCTCGAATGGCTAAATATTGAACAAAAAACATTGATACGGAACATTACCAAACATATGTAACTTCGAAAATAAATTCATGGAATCAACATAGATGGCCAACAACAAGGAAGTTATGAGTTGTATAAGGTAAGTTAAGGAAACCTTTTAAATTTGCCCTATTCCCCACTGTAGTGTGATCTCAGAGTTGGTATATATAGTTAGGGGCGATGATGGCCAACTATGACCATTCGCTGAATTTATTTTTGCAGTTACTTGTGTTCAGTAATGACTGTAATCCTTGCCTGATGTAAGCTGTACTGGTAAAAAATGTTAACTTCATTCTAGCAATGTGGTAATCTGTCTGGCTAATACAACTCCTAACTTACTTCTAGGTCAATTAACAACTAATATCTTACCATCAAACACAGCCCTGCTGTGCTGAGTGGTGGATGCCAAGGGTAAACATGTGTTGTCAAACTTGTTGCCATAGTTTCCGATACTGACTTCAAACTGAATGGCATCATCCACATCCTGAAGCATGGTAGCGGAATAGAATGCAGCATACAAGTAATACTTCCTTCTTCGGAGGAATTTCTGTGAATGAGAAACATTTCCAAGGGTACTTTATAAATTATTGATATCAAACTCCTCTATGATGAGTTACAGAGGGAAAATGCATCATTTATATACCGGTATATCACAAGATAAGGGTAAAATATGAAAATAATCTGTCTACGATCTGTCTAATAATAAAGACAATACAAATTAATGCTTTTAGCAGAACTCATATTTTTACTAACCCCATGTTAATTAAGAAACATAAACATGTAATTTGTGAATTTAACTTTTTGTTGAGCATTTTTTCCAGCTGGGCCACACCCCTTTTCATCAGTTGTCTAGGGAAGAAATATCAAGTGAACACGAACAATTTGTTACTGCAAAAAATAAGTGTGCTATCCAATGCAAATCAGTAAAAAAGGCTAATAAAAGACACATGGAAATACATGCAGACTATTTCCATTTTAGACTTGAATGGAAACCTGAGACGCCATTGAAAATGAATGTAAAGGCAGGGAGGACATCTAAGAAAGTGGACCAGCTTCAATGGCATAAAGGGATAAAGCCCTGGCTATGATGCAGGTGACCTGAGTTGAAATATTGGTTCAGGTGCCTGTTGCAGCTGGAAGCAGTAAGGAAAGAAATAATGAAAAAGGGAATCAGGGTGACATCCCAGTGAGGTTAAGTTGCTTATTCCAGATTTCCAGATCTGGTAGAAACTTGAACAGAAGACCATCATCTGGGCAGAGTGACTAGGTTGAAGAAGGTGCATATCCATCTGTTGGCTTGGGTGTGGAACAGTTTCTAAAAACTATACCTTATTGCTCAGTTCCACCTCAAATCTGATGTCAGCATACAGGAAGTAATAGAACCAACAGTAAATCAGATGCTACCTTCTGTGTGTGCTCAAGGTAATTCCCCAACACTCTCACCTGTCTCATTGCCAGCGTCATCAGTTAAGAAAGGGGGCTGATTTACCTACTTAACTAGATGAAAGTAGGGTATAGCTGGGGGATGAACATATACAGCTGGAGATGGAGTGGTTCAAGTTGGGTGCCTCATCACCACAAAAAAAACAACCAAGCCTGAACTTACAAACAGATGCAGGCACAAAAATAGTGTGCAAGAAAGTGCCAAAGAATATGCAGCAAAAAAAATATCATTCAGAAATCCAGACACAGAAGCTCAAAATTAATAATTAGAGTACAGTCTTTAATCCAGCTAAAGGTATAGCTAGTAATGTAACACTTCCACACATTCAAAGCACAGAATCTGAAAGAGAATAAATGGGAACCATCTATGTGTAAACACTTACTTATTCAAATAATTATATAATGCCTTTGAGTCAGGTAGTGCTTACTTACGAACATTAAGACTGAAAAATATAAGCAAAATATCAGATTAAATTCCAGACTGCCAAAATGAAAGCTTTGAACTTCTGGTATGTTAGCATTGTGAAAAGCAATATCCTCAGGTTGCTTTGCCTCAGGAAAATATAAATTCAAGTCAAAAAAGGACATGTGGAATATAAAAATACATTGGAAGATAAAAAAACTTAAATCAGATGAATCTCAACTAAAACAAGAAAAATGGCCCCCAATAAGCAGATAAACTGCAATAAGAAAAGATATGGGAGAGCCAGGAACTCTGGCCACAATATGTCATGAGATCAAATGCTTAAAGCAATCACTGCAGAGCAACTTACTGAAGCAGGAGGGAGGATGGAATGAACTGGAACAGAGATTGAGAGAGAAATCAGATCTGATCCCAAAACCTAATACTGGAGAATGTGAAAGGGAAGGCAAGGATGGATGCAACGAAGCAAGACTACGTGTTCAGAAGCTAAAGTAATATTTTTAGAGGACTGCATCTACCAGAGGAATGTAACAATTTCAGGAGTGACAAAGTGAAAAAAAAGGACTAACTGCAAAAACATGGTAGAACAGTTACTTGCAGACTAGACAGCAACACCTAACTGGGATATTTATTTATTTATTTGTCTTTGTTTACTGGGAAAGTTTGATTGGGTAATACCCATTTTCAGCAGAGGCAGGGGAGAAAAGCTCCATTTACTTGCATTGCATTATACTAAGTTTCAGTCACAGTATAGTTACATTTCTATTTACATTTATACACAAACAGAAGTTACATTTATCCATTCTAAGATTTTACAGAGGTGGAAGTTACTAAAGACAACGCACATGTGCAACTTAGTAGATTGTACAGGCAGCAGTTAAGTATAAAAATAATTTTGTCATTTTAGCAAGAGGCTGAAGATATTATTTTTAAGAGATTATTTGGAGAGTATCATACAGTGAACACAAAATTTTAATCTTTGTGATGACCATGTGCAGGACCAGGACAGGTTAAGATGTTGTTTATGCAGTGGTTTAAAACTACTGAGTTTCTAGGTGAGTTTTATTTCTGTAAGGATACTATTCCAGAGTTTAGCAACACATTGGGAGTAGATTGAGTACCCTGCAACATTATTTGACTTATTTGTATGAAACAAGAATTTGTTACTGGAATGGAGGTCCCTTGCTGGATAGTAGGGCAGTAATAAGTTTTGTAGTGCAGGGCATTTTTCCTGAATGATGAATGAGTTTGTGTGCTGCAGTTAGTTGGGAATAAGTTAAACAGTTGTCCAGTTCAAGCCAGTTTAATTGCTTTAAGCTAAGAAAATGGTGGGTCCTATGAGGGAGACTGGTGGGAAATTTAGCTACTTTATTGTGGCAGGAGAAAAGTTTCTTTCTTTGAGTATTTATTTAAGTTTGTTAGGATAGGAGTGGCGTATAAGAGAGTTGGCAGTAAAGGTGGCGCTAGAGTTTTTCTTGCAATATCTGTAAGGATTCCATTGATCCCATAAAGGGAGCCGAGTTTCTGGTGTGTAGATTTAACAGTGTGCAGTACATGCTGGTCATTTTTGATACTGTCATCTATTATAACACCTAGAAGTTTACTGTGAGTCACAGTTTTGTTGATGGTATTATTTACTGACTTTATGGTAAAAGATTTCTTTTGATTTTGACTTTTGCAGGTGAAAAGCATTAACTTAGTTTTTTTGGTGTGGAGTATGAGGTTTGATTCTTTGGGCCAGGTTTCTACAGAGGAGAAAGATTTTTATATAACATCTTGGCTCTTACTTATTGTTGAGACCATACATATTAATGTTGAATCATCTGCGTACTGAACTAAACTAGTATGGTGAGCAGAGGTGTGGAGGTCATTAATAAATATACTAATAGTAGAGGACCCAGGATAGAGCCCCGAGGGACACCTGTAGTAACTGGTTGAAAGGATGAGTAGGTTTGTTGCCATTTATTGGCTTGTTGTCTTCCAGATAGGTAAATAAGTAACGATGACAAGGAGTATTGTGAAAGTCCTACTGAGGAGCGTTGAATGAGCAGTTGCTGGTGTGAGACAGTATCAAATGCCTTTGACAAGTCTAAGATCAAGCTGGACCCAAGCAGACCATTGTTTCTATGTCAGCTTATTATACTGGTAAAATGTAGTAGAGCAGTAGTCATGCTTTGCTGGGCCCTAAAGCCATGTTGTGTTTCTGAGTGCAGGTTATCTGAGGTTAGGTACTGTATCAGCTGCATATCGATGCATTTCTCTAATATTCTGGAGTGGGGGGAGAGAAACGCTATTGGTCTAAACCCTGTAAATGTGCCAACTTTGTGTGGTGGTATGATGCAGGATTTTTTCCACGGTGATGGGGCATATCTTTCGCTGTGGACCTATTGATTAGTATGGACACAGGAAAGGCTATGACTTCTGCAGTCATTTTAAGGTAGTCTGCCAGTAGCTGGTCTACAGATGTAGTTTTAAATTTAAGGAGCAACTTCCTTACGAGCGAGGTAGGTACTGAACTAAAACTGAAGAGCTGTGTGTGGTTTTGATTGGACAGGGGTAGAGTGAGGTGGCAGATGTGTTAGTATCTAACAGAGATAATATTGATTGTATAAAGTAGGAATTAAACTATGTGGGGATAGAGTCTGTCATATCATGTATTTTTGGAGAGGTACTAGTGGTCTTGCCAGGGTGGAGGAGTTTATTTAGTAATGACCAAAAACATTTTGGGTTGTTTATATGTTTGTCTTGCAGGTTGGTATAGTATGTTTGCTTATCCTGTTTGACATGGAGTTTTGCAAAGTTTCTAAGATGTCTAAATTGCAGGAAGGCAAATCAAAAGGACCCACAAAAATACCTGATGAGTGCAGCTGAAAGGATCGGGGAGAGCACGAGCCATTACTGTTCAGCTTCAAACTTTGAGTTAAAAGAAAAGATTATAGAAAACCTCCAGGCAAAAAGCTGATGATCAAAGGCATAAGATTCTTTATAAACCTTGATTATTCTTATGAAACCAAATGGCAAAGGGGCACTTTCAAGCCAGAAATAAAAAAGTTGTAAAGAGTGGGGACTACAGTGGAAGCTCTTGTACCCAGCTACATGGAGGATATTTATGCTGTGGAGTACAAAATCATTTTCCAGCCCAGAGGGAGGCCCTTGCAGTGTTTCAGCAACCAGTGAACCACAGGCAAGATGGTGTGTAACAAGGAGCTGTGAAAGACGTGGATTTAAACTGTCTGACACAAAAGGCAGAATCAAACGATAACAGAGGAAAAGAGCTTCTTTCTGCTATTCATGCAACAACAAACTTTAAGGGGAAAGAGCAGAAATCATCAAAGAGACAAGGACAAAAAAGGTAATAGTGGATTTGGAGACTCAGGAGATGGATGTCTAGCGAAAGAAAAGGAGAGCAGCTGCAGGAAGACAGACTGTGTAAAAGAGGGTGAAGAAAAGGGATATATAAAGACTGGACAGTGATGGCTACTTCATGCCAATTCTAAGTGCAAAAATGATCAACAGGAGAGGTAGCAGCTATTTTCTTATCTGCTTATCATCAAACAGTATGAATACATGTGCTTAGTAAAGCAAGCAATGGTGAATGGACTGGTGGTAAAAAAATAAAATAAAAAGTAAGATACATGGTTTCACAAACTGAAATAAACACATAAATAATAAGAGCCAACTGTGGCATAATTGTAACCCTCCACATTGGTAAAAAGGTATTATAATGGTACAGCAAAGTAGTTATGTAAGAACTAATACAAAAAAGTGTAAATGCTGAACAAGTATGAGCTACACACTATGGGAAAGAAAGGGAACAGCAATGGAAACAGTGGTAAAATGAAGTGGAAACATAAAGATACACAATACTAAGGCAAAAGTAGAGCAGGTGAAACCAGAGAAGGGAGAACGCTAATCCAAGAAGGGGAAGGTAACTAAGTACATTATTGAAAATATAGGACACATTATAAAGATTAGAACGGTAAAGAAACTTGCATAAGCAGCCTTTGAAGAATAAGCTATTAGTGAGTGAATCTTAGTTTATTCTAAACATTAATGGAGTAGCCTTTCAAAGTCATAGGGGCTGAGACAGGTAGGGGTAAAGGTCAAGTTAGAAACAAACAGTGATGTCCTGTATAAAGGAATACTAAATAAAACAATAAGAGCAAAACCAGGTTAAGACTTAGTAGTGAAACTCAGAACATGGTGAAAAGAACAAAGTATAAACAGCTGTACCTAGACAGGAATGATGCGGACAAATCTTGGGGAAGAGGCATACCAGAGAGAAATACAGCAAGCGTAGAGAAACAAAACACTGCAAGGAGTAAGTGAGGAACCCATAAATATAAAAATTATCAGGATACAAATAAACTGTATATGAACAACAGTTAATATCATTTAAGCATCACTAGACAGAAGTCAGATATCAGTGCAGCTCTGTTGCACATTATGAAAGCTTTAAGATGAAATCTTTCAATAGCTTCTATATAGTACAGCTTTGGAATTAGTAATGCAAATATGAACAGGCTACATTAGATGCCTAGAGGTGTTAGTAGGATGTAACTGAAGAAGCACCTAAGAGGCATCACTAGGCTGTACCGAGTTAAAAGAGATATACGGGGGTTGTACCTAGACAGAAAAAAGGATGATGGGAATCCTGTAGAGAGAAAATAACACTGATAGGACAGATCAGCAGAGAAACATAAAGACAGAGAAAGCAAATGTGGCATGAAGATGGCTGAAAAGACATAATGAGGTGAAATACTGTGACCAAGTGGTAGTTGGAGAAAGAGTCAAAACCTGGGATGAGATCTTAGATGAATATCAGTTAGACCCTAGACTAGAAGGGGAATATCGAGGAGTGCAGGAAGGCAGGAGGAAGACAGACCAAAAAATATGAAAAGAGGACATAGTACAGGACATGCTGCAAGGGCTGGAGACAGACCTCTGGACAAAGATGATATAATGGGGGACAAACACCCAAAAACAGGGACAGATTTTAAATATTGCTCTTATAAACTTACAAAGTTCACAAAATAAAAGAGTTTGTGTTACCATGTACTTTCTAAAGGTTATAAAGGCTGAAACTCAAAAGTTTGTCATTAGTTACTAACTTCCATCCCACTGATTTGCCAGAATACCACAGATTTTATGGGAAGCAGAGCAAAAATATCAGTCAAAATTCTGGACACTCTGCGAAAATCTGGACAGGTGAGAGGTATAGCTGGACAGCAACAGAAGAGAAGTAAGGTCAGTGACAGGGCTGATTAGAAAATGGATAATGGAAATAGGGAATAAGAGAAATGATAAGTTAAGAAAAAATGGGCAAAGGACATACAGGAACCAATAATTAAAATTAGGTGGGGGGCAAATCCTTAGAATGCCTAGATACACTTTTAAGGCCCAGAAATATAGGAAATTTGCATGCAAATGCTTACATAAATATTTTTATACCCTAGTAAAATTAAGCAAAATGTTCCCAGGGGGTGGATGCAACATGCTGTTGATGTCATGAGCAAAGAGCTACATGGCATCATGTTTCCTGACACTTTCCAAAACCAGGACAATCTAGAGGAAGTTATTCTTGTTGGGATACGATAACAGAGTAGTAGATGAGGAAAAGAAGTTGCTTTAGTTGCTTATGAGACTCATGATGACAACAATTACAAAAAACAAATTAGAAAAAAACAAGGACCCCCCCCCCCCAAAAAAAAAAAGCTAAGAAAGTGGATGAGCTGATAAGGAAACTCCATTTGGAGGAGAAGAGAGGAAAAATAGCAGTGGAGGTAAATCAATGAAGAAATGGGAGTGATAAAGGAAAAACATGGAAACTATGGCTAATGGAGAGGAAAAAGAAAGAATAATCTAAGATCATTCCAGGAAAACTGGGATACAGAACTAAAGAAGTAAATGTACATATTTACTAGGGTTAAGGATTAGGCCAAAGGATTTTATTAGCTTGAAATACTCTATATTAAATATGCTACTCCAGATACCTATGACCATATGTGTCTAAATATGTTTGCAAGTGCAAAATACAGTTGTGGTGGTGTGATGTCTTAGCAGAATTTTACTTATTTTTTTAAAGATTAATCCTTCCTATAGATTGTTGGCTATAAGTATATACAAATGTTATGTCATGACTATAATCATAGGAAAAAAAGAAGAGCAACAGAGCTTTCTCATTTGTGAATCAACAAATTTGAATTTAGAATTAGTTAATATACCTTTTTGAAATGATTGCAATTACACAATAAGTGCCTAAATAACCTGTTTAGCTATAAGCTGAGTATGACTTTCCTCTACATGTACATATACAGAAGCAACAAACACTGTTGGTGCTATGAAAAAGAACATCAGTTGTAAAAGTAATCTGGATGTAATAAAGACAACAGTGAGAAAAATGAAAGCTTCACTGGAAGTGGGTCAGAAGCTTGGCACAGTGAATACAGCAGATGATGCATATGTCAATTAAAATCTGCAAAGTATGTGCAAAGTGATGACTTTTCTGGTACTGGATTTATTGACAGGTCTGTACTGCTTGCCAATTCAACATATTAAGAAAGATCCTAAAATATTTCCCACAGTGCACATTCAAAGAAAGTTCTACTAGTTTTGAGGAATGAAAAAAATGAGTTTGAACAGACTGGAGTTTGTGGGCATGGTTAAGGAGAAGGTAAACAGCAATGGTTATTTATTTTGAAAAAAGGTAGAATTAATTTATGCAGAGATCCACAACATCTTAATACATATATAAATATGGAACATTCCCCATGCACAACTGAAGAATTAGATTTAACTACATCAAGTATGAAGTGTTCGCCTTTGCTTCATGTTAGTTAGGGGATTGTAGAAATTAGACTTTATGAAAAAAGATACATTTTTATGTACATTTACATTCATTGATGCAAAAGAAAAAGATTTTTGCAGACTTTCATCTTGTGTTTTGTCAGCACCTAGAGTGTTTCAGACAGCACTCATCGTGGGGCTTGAAGGTGTTGTTAACACTATCAATGAAACGATAGAAGGAGGAGTCAAGAAAGAGAGCATAATAAGAGAGTAAATGGATTATGGAAAAAATGGAGACTGCACCAACTAAAGCTGAAAAAATAAGAATAAAATCAGAGGTAAAAAATCAAATACATGGGTTATTTACAGGAGTGATTGAAAGCAGATAATGATAAGGTGACAAAACTGTTATAGATAACTCCACTCCTTCACAAGATATGTATATTTTTTGTTTTGTTTTGTTTAGACTTCTATTTAAGATACAGTGTTTTAAATATGTCATAAGCAAGTGTCTGAATAAGGAAATTAATGTGGCAAGATTGGGAAGGTACTGGAGTATAAAGCAAGAAAAGAGATCTGGATTGTTTAAACAGTTAGGAAAGTACTTACTATACATACTGCAACAATTAAGTTGAGAGAGCAATGCAAACTGTCAAGAACCTCAGTAAGAAGTCACAGAGCTGTAGCAGTGATTATAATAAGGACTGCCACTTAACTTTACTGGAATACAGAAGTACTCTACTGGAAGGTGTTGCATGGTGACCTGTTCTACTACTTATGCTCAAAGAGTAAAAAGAAGAATGCCTGCATCTACTCATCCACTTCACCTGCATAACTCCTGAAAATCAAATTCATGCTCAAGGAAGACTGAAACAGAATCAGTCAGGAGAAAAAGTCTACCACAGATATACTAGATGTTTGCCTTCATTCTAAAACTACATATATTGAGAATTCAACAGATCCCCTGCTAAGCAACACTAAGAAGCTGTCATTATGAAGAAATGCAAGCAGTCAAGATCACATTTTGTGCAAACTGTTGGTGGCAGAATACTTAAAAGGAACAGGTGACATCTGGTCAAAATGAAGGTAATTCAAAATAATTATGGTACAACAAAAACAATAATTTGCCTTATTTGGTGAGTTCATAGATTTCTATTATTATCACAACCAGTGGCACTTCTTTTATGGACAGCATCTTTACCTATGCCTACAAACCACAGTATACCATCAACCAATCCAAGACCATAGCATTCTCACATAATATGAGTAATTTCCTTTTTTCTTTAAATTCACCTGGAGTTCAAACATGTTCTCCTACTAACTGCATTAAAATAATTAGAGTGATGTGAAAAGATTTAAAGTAACTCAGCAACTGGAATGACTTCTGAGAGATCTAATATCTGTTTTTTTTTACAAACTGAGCAAAAAAATTGACAGAATTGTTCTTAACAAAACTTACTGTACACTGAACAATCTAACCCATTCCCATTCATATATTAGTTGTCAATATCCTACCTCCCTCCTCACAAAATATACTTAATAACACACTCAAATATATTAAGTCACACAAGACATCACAAAAGCAAAATCCTAGGAGACTTGAATATAGACTGGCAAGAGCCACACAGAATACTTCTTAACAGAATAGCCTATTCCTTTAAGCTTGCCCAAGTTGTCAACACTGGCAATAGGGCTAATCCATAAAAAATCACTCCTGCCTATTAGACATAACACTTACAAACATACCAGATAAACTGATATAATTTATTATCCTCCCAATCTCCCTTAGTGACCACTGGTCTCTTAAAGCAGGCTCCATCCAGTATTATAATTTCTACCTTTATCCCACAATCAGATAAAAAATGTTCTACGATGACTTGTTTGGAATGCCGCAAATAAGTGCACAGGTCCTACCTCTGCACTCTTGGCCTTTTACAAATCTTTATTCTCATTCATGACATTGACAGCACTAAACCAATTAATCAACCCATTTCACCCCGTAAGTATGTGGAATACCCTTATCCTATCTTGAGAAAATTATAAAAAATACAGGTTAGTGACTTGCTGGATAAAACTGACACTGCCACCAGAAAGTTCTAACAATGTGTAGTGACATATTATGTGTACCTTCTGCATATGTATATAATCTAACTCGGACTACTTGCACAATTAATTACTCTTTTATGCTTGTCTTATTACTTGCCCAAGAATCCCCTTCCCTTAGCCAAGAATTCCCTTCCCCTATACAGAAGCAAGCTTTCACTGAGTTACCAATTTCTGCCCATTGTCTAAAATTCTTTAAAAAATAATGTATAAACAAATTCCAGAAAACAAATTCCAGAAAACAACATTAAGCATGACAATCAACATGGCTTTCGACCAAAGTTCATCACGGTTACAGCTTTCATATATGCTAACATATCAAACTTACTCAAATATAGATCTTGGCAATATAACGGGTACTGTGTTCCTTCTCTTTGGAATTCTCTTTCTAAAAGCAATATAAAGAACATTGACAATCGACCCACATTCAAGTTACAACTAAAGTTCTACCTTGTGAAAGAAAATATATGCCACTGCACTGCAGATCCTTGTTGTTCCCATTTCCAAAACTTAAGCAGCACAGCATTTAATTTCTGTCTTATTAATTCTCTTTAGTTCTACAGGGATATTTCTGTGACCAGTGCTGATAACTGCTATGTAAGGCATGGAGCACAGTGATTACATTCTAATATTCACAAACCAGTGAAGTTTTAAAGTGGTGAGATACCTAACCTTCTCAAATGTTAAGCACCCCCTGCTAAAGTTGTTAAGGTCAGGTCTCACACTAGGCAGTAAAATCTGTCAGTACTGACCAGCAAATAAAAGACTTTTTCTCCATGCTGACCACAGGAATAAGATGTTCCTTCCTCCAATAAACTTAGAAACTAGCTGGAATAATAGGACGTGTGTTGGCCTGCATTTCTTTGAAGGATGCCAACTCTGAAAATCAGATGTATGTCATTATTTAGTGACTTCAATCCTCAGTGGTTTCTCCCAAAAACACAGAATGAATAAGGAAGAGACCAAAAATATGAAGCAATAATTTGGACATTCAGCAAAAATCTGGACAGCTGAGAAGCATGAAAGGTGAGTGTAAACTAAAGGACTGCATTATACTGCCTTTCTGACAATAAAGTGTTTTTGTTTTCTATTTTACTGTAACTAGTATTACATGGAGCACACAAAGTTCCATTCTCTATAAAGAATTATGATTGTATCCTTCTTCATAACCTAATATTATGGATCGAGGCATGCATGCCAAGATTCACATCTGGAGCTTCACTCATGAGTTAAATTTCTTGGCATGCCAGTCTTGAGTACATAATAAACAGGTTCTGATCAAGGACCTGATCGCAATCTTCTGTATAACGTATATAACATCACTTCTTTGATGACAATGTCCAGATTCATATTCTGTGGTCTCCACTACCCCTGAAAAAAATGCCTTAGCAATCCAAATACTTAAAAGCTATATTTCAGATGACAAAACTGGTTTCACCTTCAACAGGGATGAAACAGTGTGACTTCAGTGACTGAATCTAGTCTCTTCAACTGTCCCTGTCTAGTCATCATCTTAAAATCATCCTTACTAAAACACAGCAAAGGATTCCATTATTCCCAAATACACAGATATCGTACATACTATTCCTTACTTCTATTGGAAATAGGCAAGGCTCAAAAGTCAAACCCATCTCCATAGACAGCACAAGGAACAAGAAACTAAGGGTAATGCTGCTAAACGCCAGAAGTCTTAACCTCAAGATGCACGCACTCGAAGCTCTCCTCAGTATGGAGAACATCGATATCTGTGCAGTGACAGAAACCTGGTTCAAGGCTCCAGAGAGCACCCCAGTACTACCAGGTTATACCTCATATCATGCTTTTCGGCCCTAAAACCCGGACTGAACCACAAAAGGGGGGGGGGGTTCCATATTTATCAAGGATATCCACGCCTCCAGGTTAGTGGCATTGCACGAAGTATCGGAGACGATCCATGTGCAACTGACAGCAGCCAAGACTGCTTTTCAGTTTACAGCATCCTACAGACCACCCTCTCAAAGTCAGGAATCCCACTCGGCATTCCTGAAAACATTGAAGAACATGAAGATCTCTCCGAACACCATTATATTGGGCAACTTCAACTACCCAAACATAGACTGGGAGCATTACTCAAGCCCTAGCACATTAGCCCAAAGGTTCCTGGAATTTATAAACTCAAATGCTATGGAACAACTAGTCACCACTCCCACAAGAGGGGAAAACATACTACACCTGATCATTATCAACATGGGGACTCTATGCTCCATACCAGAAGTATATCCCTCATTGGTAAGATCAGACCATAAATTAATTTCACTGGATATCCACATCCCGACCCCACCCCCAGCCCAGAAAACCACAGTGAAAAACTTCTCAAAAGCGAACTTCACACTTCTCAAAACCAAAGTGGAATCCTTCAAGGCCCCAGGGCCAGTGGAAACTACTGCCCAAACTGCAGAATCCTATATAAACACATTCTACGGACATCTCCAGGAATGCATGGATCATGCTATCCCAAACAAAATCAAGACCCAATCATCCAAAGGCAGGCGTCCAGTCTGGTGGACCCCAGCCATAAATAAACTGTACAACAGAAGGAGGAAGCTACTACATGATAGAGCAAAATCCCTAAAAGGGAAGGCATCTCTGATCAGTACTAGCAAAAAATTACGATCCCTCATAAAATCCTCCAAGGCCAGCTTCGAGAGAAAAATTGCACAGGACATTAAAGACAATCATAAGGCTTTTTTCAGTTATGTCAGGAACCTGGGATGCAACTCCCAGACTTGTTCTGAGTTGCTTCTAAACGACAAAAAATACACTGAACCCACAGACATCGCCAATATCCTGGCAGACAGGTTCAGTGCAAACTTCTCCACCCCCTTCCCCCGAAAAGAGCAAGTATCTATCCCGGCACAGTGCAGCCTCCTAAACATTTCTGATGCTCAGGTGAAGGCCGCCCTCTCCAAAGCAAAAAACACTGCTTCCATGGGACCAGATGGCGTCCTGGGTTGCGTCCTACATGAACTCCAAGAAGAACTAATCCCTCAAGTAAAACTGCTGTACAGTCTCAGCCTCACTACAGGATATGTGCCCAAAGAATGGAGTACAGCAACAGTGGTCCCACTCCACATAGGTGGTGCTTCTACGGACCCTGGAAACTATCGCCCCATAAGCCTGACTAGCCTAGTCTGCAAGGCTATGGAGAGGATCATCATGGAACTCATAAACAAAGACATTGGGGACCTACAGACACTAGAACCTACCCAATTTGGCTTTGTCAAGGGCAGATACTGCCTTTTGAACCTGGTCGACTTCTTTGAAACAGTCCCCAAGGCCATAGATGAAGGGAAGGTAGTCCACACAGCCTATCTGGACCTCGCAAAGGCATTTGACACAATACCCCACTCGGGCATCATAGATAAGCTATCCAGCCTAAATATAAACCCCTATATCACAAGATGGATCGCAAACTGGCTCAAAGATAGAACCCACAGAGTCAGTGTTGCTGAAGCCATGTCAGACTCGAAACCGGTCACAAGTGGCGTCCCACAAGGTTCTGTCCTGGGACCTCTCTTGTTCGGTATTTACTTTTCTGAGGTACAGGCCAACGTGGGAGGACTATGGCTCACTAAGTTCGCAGATGACTGCAAACTGGGCGCCATAATCGACTCTCCAGCTGACACAAACATCCTTCAAAAAGGTCTCGCAGAAACGGATAACTGGTGCCAGAGCCATGGTCTAAAGCTAAATGCCAAAAAGTGTAATTAGGGATCTGGGGACCCAAGTTGATAGCAATCTCTCCTTTGACAACCACATTGCCAAAGTGGTTAGAAAGACCTTCTACATAGCCCATCTCATCTTGAAAGGATTCACATCTAGATCAAGAGAGATAATCGTGCCCCTTTATTCATCCCTCATCAGGCCCATCATAGAATACAATGCCCCCTTTGGGATGTACCTTACCCGACACCTGCAGCAATTAGAAAGACCCCAAAAATACCTCACCAGGAGGATCAAGGGACTCAAACAGATGCCATATGCTGCTCGGTTAAAAAAACTCCAGCTCTACTCAGTTGCATACCGCCTACTTCGAGGCGATCTATGCCTGACATATAAAGCTATGTCCAACCCAGAATTAATGGACATGCTCCACCTCAGTAAATCTAAATCCCTTAGAGCCACGCGCTCGAGGGACTTGAACCTCAGCACAGAAATAAACAGAACATGCTGGAGGGACAGATTCATAACCCAAAGGCTCCTTGCTCTGGAATAGAATTCCAATTCATGTTAGGCAGAGCACCTCACTGACTCTCTTCAAGAAGAATCTTGATGAGTGGATGGGGGAACGTAGGTTTGTCCCGGGGATTACTTCCGTGTCACTATTAGACAGAGGCACAGTAAACTAAACTTTAAAAAGGGCACAGTATACTCAAATCAAGGGGTGGCGTAAGCCAAACACAATTGGGCTAGGCTTATAAATGCCCCAGGGCAGATAGCCTAGTATGAATCTATGAACCTATAAACAGACAGTAATATGCCACCTAAACTACATACTGAGAACTGATACTTCTCTATCCATTAAAAATGACTTTTTCACCACTCAGGAAAATGTCAGGATGCACACTCCTTTCAAGGTAACTCCTTACTCCTCATCATACATTATGGAAATGTCCACTCAGCCTCATCTCTTTTCTGGTATATCAAACATATATTAAGGGCATCTGGGAACATATTGTACTGACTGTGCTAAATGATTTATATACCAGGGATCAGCAGTACATTGAACAGACACATACAACATTAATCATAAATCATAAATCAAAGAGCCTTACAGTAGGTCAGTAATGCCAGACATTACAATTTTACTCTTCTTAATGTTCTAAAGTTCATCAAGACAATACCCTTGTTACTCTATTACATTTTCATGAGTCCACATAAACGTTTATCAATTCTACCTGGTGTCATAGGTTCATAGGTTCATAGAAAGTTAATAGGCTAACAGACCTATTGCCCTTACAAGCCTAGCCATATTTATCCCAGACAGAGGCCATATAGCTAGCACACTTGATGTCCTTTAGGGGTCATTTGCATATATCTCATGGGCCTCTATTACAGGGGGTTTAAGGTATCACACAGTAAAAACTCTAGCTTGGCTAGGTTTATCTTGTAGTTGTTAATAATGGGGTTGTATTCATGACCATTTTACTCTTTGGTTTGGATGTTAGTAAGGCTATTTTGCAGACACCTTAATGCTTACAGACATCAGCTAGGCTTAAAGACCACGTGTTTCTAAAATACAGCCAAATTGTCCACTTATACTGTGCTGACAGGGTCATAAGAAGGCTGAAATATGGATGTGCACAGCTAGAGTTGTTTGAAAGCCAAATGCCAGATCAAACTTGACAAGAAACTTTGTCAATCCAACCTGCAGAACAGATGCTACAAAATTCTAGGCAATTCTGGGCCACCATAACTAAAATGCTACACCCTGGCTCAAATAGACAACCAAACCCCAATCACCATCACTCAC
Organism: Protopterus annectens; assembly: GCF_019279795.1. NCBI lineage: Eukaryota > Metazoa > Chordata > Ceratodontiformes > Protopteridae > Protopterus > Protopterus annectens. Next base: position 641,171,461 of record NC_056730.1, read on the forward strand.
TGGAAGATACAGCTAACACTTTCAGTGATCAGTTTATCTTTAGCATTGTTAAATTACTTCACAACAGAACTCAAAGCACATCAACCTTCTCTAATAATCTGACTATATCCCACTTAGTCTCACCTCCTACTTCCATTAATACTCATTATTTCTCCTTTCAACCAGTATCCAACACAACAATCAAGAAATACCTTAATCAAATTAAACTGAGTACACTAGTTCCAGATGAAATTCCTAATGATTTCCTAAATACAACTTGCAGCTTAATTTCCTTTCCAGTATACATTCTCATAAATTGGTCTATTTAGGAATCACTCACATGTCCCAGGCTATTGGAAAAAATCTCATATCATCCCACTTCACAAGAAGATAACTCCAATGACATTTCTAGCTTTAAATACATTGCCAGTCGTACCCTTTTTTTTCAAAAATGAGTGAAAAATTCATTCAAATCAATTGACTCATTTACAAACTAACAACCTCCTTACCTCAACTATCATGGTTTCAGACTAGGGCATAACACTACTACAGCTCTCTTAAACTTCACCAACACTATTATCCTAGCCAGAGATAAAGGCCAGCTGGATTATGTCATGTTTCTGGATGCATCCAAGGCCTTCAATACTTTTTCCCATAGCCTGCTTCTAAAACAACTGTCATCACTTGGCCTAACAAACACCTCTACCAAATGGTTCTACAGCTACATTTCCAACAAACTGCAGTCTGTTAAACAGATTAACTGCTACTCATCCTTCCTGTCAACAACCCAGACTCTTTCAAATGTCGATCATCCCTCATACAATATGCAGATGAATCAACTTTAATCTGTACTGCCAGTAACCCAATTACTCTACAACACATCACCCAAGAGTCATTTCATTCGCTGAAAGCTGGCTCAATAACTCTCAGCTTCTACTCAATCCAAAAACAGTATCTGCTATTATTTCTGCCTAAAGCCTTTACACACCTCAAACAACATTTCTCAATAACAGCCTCTGATAACACCCCTATAGAAGTTATCCTCCATGTGACAATTGACGATAACCTGTAATTTAACTTATACTATACAAAGAAACTATCTGACACCTGTACCTCTACCTGGAGAACCTATATGACCACCTAATTACTGTAACTATACCTTTGACACTCTGAATCATTAATGCTTGCATATTTTAGCAGGCAGTAATAGCCTAACATAAAAAAGAAGCTACCACTTTAATGATACCATACTAGTACTCTATGCTCTTTCATCTTTTCAGCCAATACTAAACTACTATTTATTTCCCTTTCTCCTGTCCTTCCATAGCATTCTCATCCCTCTAATACTAACCAACTCTCTTTTCATGTCATTAATTCCCCCCCCTGCTCATTACACCTCCTCATCTCATTCTATTTCACTGTTTATTTTGGCACCAGAATACACTATTATGTCTAACCTCCATATATTATTAGAAATATAGTCAAATGTTTAAATAACTATATATTAATTTACTTAACATAGGCTACTTCTGCAAGCAATCACAATTACCTAGCAATATTCTGTACATGTATTATAATATGTTGTGAGGGCCCTTACCTCTTGAATATAAGTTACACCACACTCTATTTTAAAAGTTTTTATCTGTTGTGGGTTTTTTCTCCACTTGTAAGTAATTACTCCTTGACTCATTATACAATATTTAATCTGTTGCAGTGCATTTCTAACCTATAATTACTAAGCAACTATTGTTTAAATGTTTTTAAACACCTCTATTGAATTACCACTTGTAGCATAAGCAAACTTACATTTATATAAACATAATCAAACCATATTAACAAATTTACATTTACAAACATTATACATCACATTCACTGTTCTATACCATATAAGCAAAGCAACATTAAATTGTTCAAGTCCTGCCTTCTCTTAAACATCATTCTTCCACAAATCATTTTCCAAATGTATTGTTCCCACAATTTCCATTTTTTTCTATGCAATTTACTCCTACCCTTTTCTAAAGAACTGACTTCCTATTATTTTACTTCTATTACAATATTCACTACTTCAGGTATAGTTGGTTTAGACTTTGATTTCCATTTTCTAGTAATTACATTTTTGGCAGCCACCAGAATTAAACTTAACAAAACTTTACTATGTCTAAGCAATTTGATCCTGTATCCGAGCTCAAAAAAATCACTGCCTTAGTTACTCTCAGCTCACACAGTATTTCTGACAGAGTACTGTGTAGGGAATTTTTTAAAGTCTGCCACCTCATTACACTCTGAGAACATATGATCCCAAATATCTCTTTCATCCCCATTACACCTCCAACATTTACCATCTACCTGAAGAAAAATTCTTTGGAATCTGCCGGGGGTATAAAAGTATCTATACAAACACTTCCAGGCAAAAATCCTGAATCTTCTATAGCTTGTTGCATATTTCGGAGCCATATATATGTCCACCTATTGTTTTTTTTTCTGAATTGCTTATCTAATCACTCTTCCCAATCTTTTTTGATCTCCACTGACTGATTCCTATAGTTATTGTGCAATATTTTATATGCCCTACTAATTATCCCTTTTTTAATAGCAGCTTCTGTTCTAGATTCAATTAAAAACTCAACCAGTTCAGGACTTCAATTTAGGATTACCTTATCCCTCTCTCTTTGCCTATACTCTGATATCAATCCCAGAAGAGGAAGGCTACCTCTAGCTTGCAATCCAAAAGTCTTCTTGGCCTCTTCCCATTCTGTTAGCTTTCCCTCTCAAATTATTTGCTCCCAATACCTAGGTTTCTTTGCCAGCTTTCTCCAGTAAATTCATGCCCCCTCTTGTCTATTCTCTGTATCCCTAATTGTAGTCATGCCTATTGGCAGAAACTCCTTTCTCCATCACTGTTTTGGCTTAGCTCTTAGCATAAATTCTGCTACTTTATGAATTTAATATTCTGTATGATTGTTATTATTCTCCTTAAGGCTCCACATTGAAAGTCCTACCTTTCCTTATTTCTTGAATCCCCCTCCCCCTGCTTGCTTCATCATCATCCCTTTTGACTTTGAATTGTAGCTTTCTGCTTGTGTTATGTATAACAGCTTAATTGTAGAGCTCTAAAATATCACTTGTTATGTATAAGATCTTAACTGTACAGCTCTAAAATCTCACTTCAAATCAGGCAATCCTAAACTTCCTTGCTCTATTGGGATGATTAACTTATTCCATTTGATTCTTGCCCTATTCCTCTCCCAGATAAAATCAATCAACTTTTTGTTAATTATTATCCACAATTTCTCCTCTGGTTGATAAAAATATGTCCAACGTGTATAAAACTACAGAGACTAAATGCATTTTACTGCTTGCATCTTGTTATACATATCCATAGGCAACAGATTCCAGTTTCTCAGTTTTTGCATTATCTTTTGTTTAGTCGCTTTCAACATATCAATTTTGGCAAAACCTTTGCCATTCTTTCAGCCATTACATTCATAAACAGTTTATAATTATCGTTTAAAATTAAAATTAGCATACAACAAGCTGCATCTGATGGGTCTTTACCATCTTTACGTATTACAGCCACTACAGCTTTTTTCCATGAAGTTGGTACCTCTCCTCTTTTTAAAATACTGTTAAAGCAAAACCTTCCAGATCTTTATCCCTTTATCCCCTCCTAGGTTCCAAATGTCCACTGGAATACCATCTATTCCTCGAGACTTTCCTGCTGATTTGTTATACAGCACCACTTTTATCTTGTATCATTTAAATGTTTTTGAGTCTGTTGTCGAGCTTTTCTCCCCAGGGACTTCCTTTGAAAAAGGGCCATTGGTTCAGTCAGACATTGCCTGTAACCAAAGGACAAAATAAAATAACATAAAATAAAATAAAATTAATAAAATAATGATTCTATTTACCAGCATTTCAGTACTGACACTGCCAGACAGAGATTTCTGCTCATAACTGTTATGTACATATATGACAATGTGTCATGGTTAGAGAGTTTAAAGAACCATCAAGGTGCACCAGCTTCAGAAGTGGGGGAGCATTCTCAAAAACAAAAAAACAAGTACATAAGAATTTTCTATCAAACAAGGGACTGAGGTAGTTTAAGAAGGATGGCAACAAACCTGCCTACACAAAGAGTAAATGAACTGGAGGGCTCTTTAAAAATAATTGCAGGCAAGGAAATTATATAATTTCAAGTGCACAAAGGATGCATGACATACTAGCAGAAGTAAAGTAAACAGAAAAGAGGAACAATATGGGCTAAATGCAGGTATTGGATTGCTACTAAGTATTGAATACAGGGCAAAATAAATTTGCCATTTTGCCTTACTTCCCAAAGAAATGTCTGTCTTTATCAGGCCACATTATGACTCATACGTAATTACAATCTTACAGGTTTGATGACCAGAAACAATAACATAAGTTCTCCTCTATCTAATGAAAGCAAATAGATAAACAGAAGTATGACTCATGTTTATTTAATGAGTTTAGTATTTAACTCTGAAGCAGCCTTCCCTTACCTCAACCCTTAAAACGTCATCAGAAGAAATGTCCTCCACTTTCTGTTCTGCCTGTTCCACAAGTTTAGTTTCCATTTCCACAAAGAACCTTCCACGATATGCCACTCCTTCACCCTAAGGAGAAAAAATGCATATATAAATTGCCATTGCAACAATTTATTTAAATGAATCACACTTTTATTGAACCTTTGACACCATCCTCTTCTTGCGTTCTTCTTTCCAGACAAGTGGCTTGATCAGAATCATAGATAAACTTACATTATCATCAACACCCAAAGTATGAGCTACCAAGTCTGTTCAAGAGGAGGTACTAATACAAGAACCTGTTTACTTCTTAACATTATAAGATGATGTGCGTCACCAGTAAGTCTTAGGTCTACCAACATCCTGCAGAATAGATTATCCAACCTCAAACTGCACTGATATTGCACCACTACATGAGTATCAAGCTAACCTGAAAGCAATACCACAAATACAAAGAATTCTTACTAATTATTTTGACTCTTTCAAAATAACTGCAGGCAAGGAAATTATACAGTTTCAAGCGCACAATGGATGCACACAGAATATATTAGCAGAAATAAAATAAAGCAGAAAAGAGAGACACTAAGGGTTAGATGCAGGTAATGGATTGCTACTAAACATCAAGAGCAGAATGCCAAAAGTTAAATAAAAGTGTGACTGAGGCAAATTTCTTGGGATCCATGTCCTGAACACACAATAAAGCTTTCAAACACCCACTCATAATCCTGTATGTTATAGACTTGGCATTAACTCTTTGAAAGGCTATCACCTTTGGAAACTTTGCTATATAATCCTTATTTGATTGTACAAGTGGACAACAATGTACACAACTAGTACTTCAAATGGGATTTCCACAGCAGATAAGGGTTTCAAAGGACTCTTAAAACCTGGTTTATATGCTGTCCTTTGACATTCTGGAAAACCTGTTTAGACATCCTCTATATCTGTCATAATACCAGGAAGCTAAATCTAGCAAAAATCCTAGCCATCTTATCCATTCTTAAATGTTCTCCCAAAATGTGTCCATGTGCTAGCTTTACTACAACTGTTCTAAAAAGCTTTAGAATTAGTAACTGCTTCAGTGTTAGTTCTTTGTCTTTACAGCAGGTCAGGTCATAGTTCAAAGTACAGGTATGAGTAGTCGTGTTCTGTTTCTTTGTTTCCCCTTCGACTTTTACTATATGCTCTCTAGATCTGCATACAGTATCATCTTCCCATAGAGTCTTCTTGAAATTAGCATGGCTTATCTGGATGTCAGCCAAGGTAGCATTATTGTCAGCAGTACTTTGATGTGAAGTCCTGACTGAGGCTGCTTCTCCTAAAAATACAGGTATACACTGTTCTGCTTCATTCAGATCATCTGCTAAAAAATGTATTTCCTGAAAACATTTTTTTCGATCAGGAGTACAAGTAGTTCCTTTTTCATTACTTTCTTACTTGCTTTACCATTAGAGTCCTGCTTCTGTGTCTTGTGGTTCTCTGCCTATGAATTACCAACTTTGTGTAGCACAGAAAAGCTTAACCCCGGGATTCATGAAGCTTGCACCAGGCGCAGGCGTAGCGTAGGCGGTATAATGCCAAATATGGCTGCCGAGCAATTCAGGTACGATCCAATTCCATGTGCACTATCAGCGTATGCCAGATCTGCGCAGCCCTCGGCTCAGGTATGCTAATCACCCCATGCGCAATACTGCACCATGCAAATGAAGGTACATAGCGATTCATGAAGTGGTGCAGGCGTAGCGTAAGCCCACAGAAATGTAAACCAAAAAAAAAAAAACGGTTTGCATTTTTCCAAACAGAACATTGGAGCTATGAAAGCGGACCAGACTCATGTATTACAAAGTTAACATCTGCCAATGGCGAAATATACAGCCAATGGCATAAGAAAAGATGCACAACACCTAAAAAACAACATTTAATGTCATGTCCACAGTAATGCAAAGTACAACCGCAGGGCATGTGTGCACAAACGGGAACACAAGGAAAATATACACAAATGTCATAAAATCTCAATGTAATACAAATCATGATTTCACCATAATACTTAATGGTATGCATGGTACACCACAACCAAGCTGCAAGGGTTGCTAAGGGTCTGTGACAGTGTTTGGCACGGCAACTATGAATTAGCAGTCAATGCAATGCAAATGAGGCAAGTAATAGTGAATCGCAAATGTCCCGCTGGACTAAGGATGTACCATACGGCGCAGCACTACAACACCGAGGAGTGGTTTGGAGGTATACATGACATCAGCAGTGGGGTGTGCCACCGTAGCTGTAAGCACATTGGAGCAATGCAAATCCGGCCTGCCCGTTGCTACGTAAAGCCGCAGGATAGGAGTGGGGATGTAAGTATAGCATTGTTTAGCTGAGAGCACATATGGTGCCCGAAAGCGCATGTGTATGTGGATGAAAACGTGTTCAAAACCCGATAAGCGGACGCACGTGCCGCGCACCATAGCTCAAACAGGAAGGTTAGGGGAAGAAAATAAGGAAATGCCGCAGTAGGGTAATTGGAGTACAACTAAGCAATTAACACCTATTAACTCACAGTGGGTAATCGACGGCAGCTAACAAGTCTGCTCGCAGCAACCTGCAGAACAGGATAGGGGAGGTGTCGGATTGTAAAGAAAAGAGAACTGTCATAGCAGAGCAAAGCAAACCTGCAGTAGATCGGCCATAGAACACATGTCGTAAGATAGGTTTTGGAAAGTACAAATGAAAGCAGGCTGCTGGATGCATACCAGAAAATGGGAGGGGAAACGTTAAGAAATGTTAAGGGAAGGCCAAGAGGTAATCCACGGCAGCCAAATGTAATTCAACACCAAAGGCACCACAATAGCAGTACCTGTGGTAAAACACATAAGATACCCTGTAGCTCCGATGGTACATACACACCCTATGACATCATCAGTGTTCACAGCACAATAGTATAAAGTGTGAAGGCACCTCACACACACACCTGTGTATTCCCAAACACTGCACCATCGGTGTAAACAGATGGGGAACTTTTACAATGTACATGTTGGGAGCTGCCATAGCTGTGATTCATCACCATGTGTTAGAGACTGAAGGTGTTGTGGAGGATGATGCTGACAACCACCACAGGAGGAGAAGAGTGTACAGACCAAGGGTAACCTACCAGGGGCTACATGATCTGGAGATAGTAGAACATTACAGGGTGGACAGGGACATCTTACAGCAAATAGTTGAGCTGTGCTGGCCACGCCTGAGATCCAGAAACAACAGAGGGGAACCCATCCCAATGGACACGAAGGTATGTGTAAGCTTGCGAATACTAGCCACAGGTACCTTTCAAAGGCCAACTGGAGATATAATGGGGATCTCACAGGCATCAGCATCCAGTGTACTACACCAGTTCCTGGATGCTATCTTACCACATGCCAATGAGCATATATACTTCCCCCGAACACAGGAGGAGTTGGCCAGCAATATGCGTCTCTTCCACCAGGTAGCACACTACCCGGAGGTACTGGGTGTGATAGACTGCATGCACATACATATCAAGTCACCACCCGGTGAGTATGGTAGGCGTTACATAAACCGCAAGGGATACCACTCCATCAACTGCCAGGTCATGTGCAATGCCCAGGGCATTATTATGGATGTGTGTGCTGGCAGCCCTGGAAGCTACCATGACTCCCACATCTGGCATGCCTCACAGCTGTATCAGGTATTTGTCAGGGGGGACATCCCACATGGCCACCTTGTGGGGGATGCTGGCTATGCACTGGAGCCGTGGATGATGACTCCCATCAGAAATGCACACACACCCATGCAAGAACACCATAATGAGGCACACGCACAAACCAGAATCATCATAGAGCGTGTGTTTGGGATGCTGAAATCATGGTTCCATTGCTTGGACATATCTGGTGGAGCCTTGCAGTACTCTCCAGGCATGTGTGCCCACATCTTCATAGTATGTGCCATGCTACATAATATGATCCTGCGGAAACAGCTGCAGCAGGGACATAATGGTGAAGGCCCTCACAGCCCACCGCAATTGCCAAGGCCATCACAGGCAAAGAGGGATTCAGACCACGAACATTCTGTGCCAGCCTCAGTAGGCAGATGGAGGCATGCCCAATATGCCCACACCTTGGCAAAGAGGGAATGTATAGCACATACACTGACAGTGTAGGCCCCTATGGACTGACACACCTCTCCACCTGAACACACAGTAAACTGGACGGCACACACACATGACCACCTGTAAACTGTAATGTGTAGGTGGCCTCCTGTGTGAATCCTACATAGGCAGCCCTCAACCATTGCACACACAACAGCTATTGGAACAAGGAATATCAACACCTGAACAGTACACACACCTAACAGCATATGTTGATACTGTATGTATAGGTTCCTAGGTACATCGGTAGGTACATGCCTGATTGTCAGAGGCCATTCATCAACCGAGGCAAACAGTGTCTGCTGTCGCCACCACATCGATTAACCAACTGTCCCTCAGTGGAGCAGAGCCAATTGCGGGATCCATGTGTGTAATCACTGTTCCCCACACACTCTGCATGGCTTACCTGGTGTGTTAATGAGGGGCTCCATATAATGTAATCAGGGATGTACTGGCAAAGCATGGGGAGTACCCATGACAGGTATCTGTCACCCCAGCATGCTCCACCTATGGTTGTGTGAAGGTGTAGCACATTATAGTGTGTGGCTCACTGTGACATACATTACCAATGCTGGAGCACATCCATTAAACATCACTTGGACATACCATTAATAGGTCTTATCCATATGTAAACTAACTGAGTTACACATTTGATTGCAGTATGGAGTAACAGCTGTAGTACAGTCCACATACAAAACACCATAACACATGTACAAATCCCAGATACCCAAGTGGTAAATGCACTGACTGTCGTGCATGTTCCCAGTCCCACGTCCTACAAGGGACGTTATGTAATCCCAAAGGCACGAATAATGGATGTTGGATGCAGGTCATCAGATCTGGTTTAGCACAAGTCAGCGGGATTATGCGTTGGCAAGTGCTGGTAAGCGTAGTTTAAACATGACTATACGGATATCAGCGAAACAGGGCTAAGCTTTTCTGAATATCGCGCAGATCACGGTCAACAATGTCCAGAACAGGTGAAACTAGCATTATTCACCCCTGTACTAATAGTGCCTGCTCTGAAGGGTAAAACGACCACTGCCAGGAGTAGAACACACAATCATGTACACAATCACCTAACACTAAGCTACCCGAGATGTACCAACGGCAGGTGTGTATTGTGACAGGTTAAAACACAAACGTGCGGAGTCCAGGAAACAGTATACACCGACATGTACACAACAATCTCCCTCTCTCTCTCTCTATATATATATATATATATATATATATATATATATATATATATAAAATAGAGATAGAAAGGGTGATAGAGAGAGATATATGTTGATATATACGTATTCACCTATACTGCAAATATATAGATACGTCAACGATATGTACACAACCATGGAGGTACAAATAAATAGGATACTGCCAACTATCGAATGTGTCACATACCGACACGCGTAATCACGAGGCTTAAAGACCGAAAAACCACAGTACCGGAACACTAGAACCGAGAGTAATATTATCACGATGTTAAGGGACATTTAGTTATCGCTGCCGGTGCTGCGGTCCAGGTAGGTACTGTGTTCAACTGTGTTTGTGATTGCTGTAGTCTGTGTATGTGTGTGTTGAGGGTGCCGTGTGCGTTTCCGTGGGACTGTAATGTGTGTGTGTGTTTGCATTGTGTGTCTGTTAGTGCTAACTCGGAGTTAGATCATTACGGTAGGTGTGGTCATAGCTGGCCGTAGGCATATGGTTACCACCTGTCCCACTTTAAGAGGGACAGCCCCTCCCTGGGCAGTTGTGTCCTGACAAAAAATATTAAAAAGGGCAAATGTCCGAGATTGTAGGACATAATTATGTCCCATATATTATGTAATAGTTCCATTAAATAGTTATGCCTGTATCTAAAATACGTAAATGTTACATGAAACATGATAAGTAGCTAAAGTGCTACAAGAATAAGTATGTATTCAGGATAAAAGTATGTTCTATCCTGTGTACTGACTGTGGGTATGTGTCAGCCTGTAAACACCGATGTGTGTCCTGCAAATGTCCCACTATGGCCATTTGAAAAGGTGGCAACCCATGTGAAGAGGTTCATTCACCAACACAACTGCAATGAGTGCAAATATCTGTGACAGAAATACACGAGACAGTTGTCATTTAGTAACATTCCCTTACATATCGATGTATTTCCAGAGGTATTGAAGTATCAACCTCACCTGCATGCTATAGTGAAACCAATTAACAATGGCTCAATATATAAGCCCGTAACAACCATAGTTTCTCAGTCTACTAAATGATAGGTCTTCAATTAGGGAAGGAGCCCACACACATATATGGAATATGTAGAAATGCAGTCCCCACAAACCTGTATATGCTATGTACACCCACCTACATCTTCCCCACACCCAAAACAATTGCAATACAGACTGTAATAACATCAAAAACATCCACTCACTCAATTACATCTGCAGAACCGTTAACATACCTTGTGAGAGACACATTTGTAATGGCGCCATGTGAAATCGTAGCTGTTGTATAATGGAACAGACTGCGATGTTACAGGTTTTGTTTGCAGTAGTCCCTTATCAGACAGTTGAGATGACAGGTACACTCACATGTAGAACCACATACTCCAGCCATCACACACAGTCTATGGGGGACATGAATTCAAAATATCCATGTCTCTTCAAATAGCAGTTGCAATTCCTCACAACAAAACACATACAGGCCGTCTCCCCGAAGGTAGGGCAAAAGGGCAACGCCCAAGTGGAGAATTCAATTATACCCCACTGTTGCCGCGTAATTGACGAATGAAGTAGCTGCACAGCTGATGTGCATGTAATAATTTACTCAGGAACACCAATTGGTGGCAGGATACCACGTTACAGGTATCGACGTATATAAGGATGCCTTGTCATACATTCAAACCGTATGCTCATACCATAGAACCGTTTAAACAGTAAAGGTGTAAAAGAGATATTTACAAAGACTCGGAACGCTATCAAGGTATGTAGAACACTCAGTATGTCAGTGTATGTAGAGCCTGTTTTGTATTAATTAAAGTGTACGCAATGCATAAAGTGGGAAAAGGTATTATGTAGTGATGTCTTGTTGAGCATAGTAACGCTTGTAGAAGTTGTGTGTCCTGCTGTGGGCCACAAGGTACACATCTCATACACCACAAGGGATGCTACATGAGGGCTTTAAACACAACAATTCCACACCACCCGCTGTCAGTGGTAGGGTTTGACCAACAAGTACGTGCCATAGCAGGGGATAGTATATGTTGATATACTGTCACAGTAGGCATATGTATGGGCATATAACGAGAATAACATGCCTAAGGTGGTCCTGCTGTGCAAGTATGCTTTGCATTATGGGATAATGTTTAAAATATGTGTAATGTACAGTATTGTAGGTAGATATGTCAGATATTTTACACAGCATAACTGTTATATCATGCAAACAAAAGGTATCATCTATTGGCATGTACAATACACAATAACAGGATACATATGGCTTGTAGTCATGGGACACTGTAACAGCATGATAGCTAACTGAAATGGAAGAGCTACTCAATTATCCATGCACAAAGGACATGTAATAGCTTCACAGGTTCATAGTGAGGTACTATGCTGTCTGGCCAAGTCCATGTGTAAGCCCAACAACAGTGTTTTCACCGGCGGCACCTCCCTAGGGTAGTGTCCTGTCTGTGAACAGCAGAGCCATGTGTTACCTGCACCTGTGTACAGTACAGCCACTGCAGTGATCCCGGGCGTACATGTGTGTCTCCCATCCACCCATCGAGGTATCTCATGAAGAGTGCTAGTGAGTGTCCCTGCTTGATGTACATAGGAATCATGTTCCAAAGCATGGTGAGTGTCTGGTTCAGGAATGTATCCCTCAAGCACGTCCCACTCATTGTTGCGTTTGTGCACATATCCATGAGCATGTTGCTCTCAGTGGCTTTTGCATATGTTGCTTATGTGGAGTATATCCATAAATATTGTTGTGGACATGGGCCCTGTATGTTCAGCAGAGGTCACCCCTGAGTATGCAGTATGCAAATGTGTACAGTCGTGGTGTCCGTAGTTGTGCCGCATATGTCATCCTTCGGAGGTCAATAATCCTCATGGTGTGTTAATGTTGTGGTATGTAAAGCTGTTGCTGTTTTGTAAGGTACACCCCAAAAGGGGTGTTGTACCCTTGAACGTGTGTCATACATCAGGAGTATAGAGGTACAATGGGTGCCTTTGTTCCAGCTACAAACCCATTACAGATAAGGGTGGCCACGTACAAGGATATCTACGCCACATTGGCAATATGGTTATCAAAGGAGTGGGTGCTATATACGTGTGTACGAAGATCCCGTATAATGTCACATGTATGTAGGGGACTACCACCTATGTGATAGTCAGTGGGTGATTGGTGCAATCCAAAGGGGATGTCTATGCACCTTGTGTTATGCAGCTTGAGGCCATGTTATTGACATCAGGTATCCGTCACAGTGACACCTTTATGGAGGATGTCTGTATCAGCTGGTGGATCAATCATGGCTCCTTGTTTGCAGTCATCTGGAAACCTATTCAAGGATAGTCCCTCTGTGCTAGCCTGTACCTCAGGGAAGCATATACCGAACATGAGGGGCCCTATGACTGAGGACTGTGGTACGCCAAGTGTAACTGAATTACAGTAGGTACCACGGTATGCTACCCTCATTGTGTGGGTCCTGTCAGTGAGCCACTTTGCATAACATCCCGAGGCGTAGGGGTCGATGTGCAGGTGGATGTGTATGTTGTCAATACCAGAATGGAGAACGGTGCTGAAAGCCAATGAGAGGACAATGTAGGCTGTGTGGACCCCCTTACCATCATCAACTACCCTGGTAACTGTGTCAAAGGAGTCCACCAGGTGTAGGAGCCATGGTCTGGCCCTAACAAATCCAACCCGGGTGGCATCAAAGGTCTGGAGGCCACCAATGTCTCTATGAATGACTTCCATGATGATGTGCCCCATAGCCTTGCAGAACAGTCCAGTCAGGCGTATATGGCAATAGTCCCTGTGGTTCATTGTGGTGCCACCTGTGTGGAGTGTGATAACTGTTGCTGTGCGCCATTCAGGGGCCACAATGTCTGATACAAGGCTATTACTGAATCTGGTGGCCAAGTGGGGAGCCATGTCGCTCTGAGGTTTGTGTAAATCACAGCCTGGGATGTTGGACGGTCACATGGAGTCTGTGTTCCAGGCCTTAGAGAGTGCAGGTTGGAACTGCGTAGTTGTGACCGCAGGGACTCTGCATTGTTCCTGTATGGAATTTGGCCCTGTAGGGAGTGAGAGGGTGTAAAGTTAGCATTGGACCTATCTGCCAGGATGTTGCCAATAGCAGTCGGTCTGTAATGTTCCTGCCTAACCGTCGTATGTCAGAGCAGATGTGGGTATTGCCATTGAGTACTGACATACCTCCATAATGCTTTGTGGTAGTCCTTGGAATATGTCGCAGTAATGTTTACGTAGCTAGCTTTGGAGGATGTGATAAGGGATCCCGGATTCCTACTGAGGCTGACCAGTGAGCTACCCCAACCATGGGATTGTACTCCACTTTGCAACAGCCTCCACCTTCTGTTGTACATTATGTGCATGGAACTAGACCCCCCAGAGTGGCGTCTGTTATCTGGTGGGTACCATCATGGCTCTGTTTGGGATAGCATGATCCATGCAGTCGTGTAAGTGCTAATGAAGTGCAGTGGTGTATGTTTCAGCGTTTGTAAGTGCATTGTCCATCTGCACGGGTGTCATGATGTTTACTACTGCTGTCATAAGACGTCTAAAGTAGGCGTTGTAGAAATCTTGTACTGTGTATTCCGTGAAGGGTGTTATGCCGGGATGTGGATAACAAGGGTGATTAGCATATGTTCGGAAACTACCAATGAGGGGATAACCCCAGGTGTGGAACACCAGTCACATGTTGGTAATGTCCATGTCTAGGATATTGTTGGTCTTGGTGGTGGTGTGTATGGGTTGATCCAGCCGAGTGGAGGTTATGAATCCCAGAAAGCGTTGGCTTAATGTGTCGGTACATGAGTAGGTATCCCAGTTAAGTGTGGGGTAGTGTCAGTCTCACATCAGTAGTACCTGTCTGAACCCTACTGTCCAGTACACCAAGAAATGAGGGCCAGTAACCATGGGGTATGTTGTTGAATCCATAGCAAGTTACAATGTGTATAGCAGTTCTGGCCACAGTTAGCTGCACGTGGATCACCTCTGATGCATTGTGCTAAGGAACCAGCCTGGAGGTGTGCACATCCTTTTGAAATATGGACACACCTCCGCTGTGGGTGTTCCGGTCCTGGTTACATGACTGAAAGGTGTGGTCTGCGTGTAACCTGTCAGTGCAGGTGTGCTCTCCAGAGCCTAGAGGCAGGTCCCAATCACTGCAGAGATATCGAAGTGGTCCATTATAAGGAGTGCCTCGCCTGAGTGCGTTAGAGATGAAGATGTCAAGCATTGAGTAACAGTACCCCAGGTTTTGCTTGCCTGTTCCTGTTCTGGTGGTGAATGTTATTGGAAACTGTCCAAGACAGGCAGTATAGGAGCAGCAAGAGCCTTACATGTTATCTGTACTCCCAAGGCTGACAGGTGCAGGTCACCTGTGCCAAAGCATCGTGTTTTGTTGACCATGTCATTCAAAGCAGACAGATACTGGATGCCTGTGGAATGACAGCAGAAGCATAGGCAACTGTTGAAGTGAAACATTCAGTCGTTGTACAGTGGTATCAGTCTGGATGAATGCAGAATGCTTCTCAGGACTTGGGCGATACCTTCTGGGCTACAAGACCGGAGAGCTATTGCATGTCCCCATACATGTAGTCTAGGAAGTTACATCTCAGGGCAGTCACACTAACATGGAAAGTCAAATCATACCTGGTGAGGTGTGGCATGGTGCATAGGTTATGTTGCGGATCCTGTTACCCGACAGCCAGATGTAAGTGACTATCGCCTTCTGTAGCCTGCAGAGTGGGACATCAGTGTGACCGCCTACAGAGTCACCTCTGACTGGTGTGTTGGGTATGTTATAACACCCTATTGGCTGTAGTTGATGGGCCCACATGAGTCTGTGTGCTATAAGTAATTGGTGTTGTGTTTGGTGATGGGGGCTGCCTCTGTTGCCTACACAGAGAGTATGGAGAGGTTCTGCAAATGTTGTAGTCATACTATGTGTGGCCTGTGGTGGTGGAGATCTAGTGAGACTATGTGATGACTGGGGTTTGTTGCAAATGTTAAACGTCCCCACATGAATGTCAGGTTCAGTCTGGGTTGGTGAGAGCATTACCCCCAGCATGGCTACATATGTGCATCTCCCACAGGCTGTAGTGTCGTATGTTGGGAGGTGAGCATTGACTGTGTACATGCTCTATTGCCTCATGTTTGCCATATTCATCATATAGACAGGCAATAACACTGGTAAGTGACACTTGGACATGCCTGTATATTCAACCATGTCTCACAAGATATGTGAGTTACGTGTGTACAACAGCTGTTGCACTGTAAGCAAGCTGGAAATGTAAGGACAGACAGTGTACTTGTAAGAAATGAGTTGGAATGGGTGCTATAGTAATTAGTAGCTCATGAAGTGCTTACATGTTCTGAACAACTGCTGAGCATGAATATGCAATACAGATAGGGTGTTGGATAATATAAACCCACTGCAACCCACAAGCGGAGACACCAGTCATAATTAGAGGCACTGCACTATTACCCTGCTGAGTATGGTCTGCAAGTCTATGAACCTTTATCAATGTAGATGTTAGCAGTACAGATGTAGATGACAGTACGGATAATTTCACACTGCATAGCATACCTGTGACAGGTCATAGGACATCACCCATACTGCGTTCCAACTACAGTGAGTATACTAGATGTACCTTCGTATGTCACAGGAGTGGTCTACCAGTGGCCTGTTGACAGAAGCAACACTACAAAAGGTGTCTGAGTGACATGTGCATATCACACCAGTGGCAGCTACAGTAAAACAGGGTTAATGTTTTGTACTCCCCCTTCATTGTAGCCCATACCACACAGACAAATGGGAGGCATCTACGTATGTAAGGATGTGAATGGCCATGACCTAGGAGCAATAGCTGTCTCAGTGTTGTGGACAACATACAGAATAGGCTTTGTGGGTGAGGTGCGTGACATATGTGCACAATCTGACAGCTGATAATAGCATTGTCACCGCTAGGTGAATAACCCAGTACCCATTAACTACCACCTAGACAGCGGTCAACATTATGGACACTGTGTGTAAGGGATGGTGCTGTGCAGTTCAGCTCCCTGAGCTGGTGACATCTCCAGGCCTATTAGGTAGTCAAACGAGGCACCCATGTCATGACAGAGTGCCATTGATGAGCATGGAGATCATTGGACAGGCATACTCAGCACTCGGGTGACCAATATCGGATCACATATCACCTTTAAGGGGTATTGACCATGTGTGGATGGGCGATACCAGCCTTCACAATCCGCACCTCCACTATGCAGCATGCTGGCTACCTTGCATAAAGACATGTGCTACACTGTGATGTTGGACATGCTACACGTACATATCCTGATCTGAAAGACATACGTCATGGACAGCCACCATCCTACTACAAGGATCGCCACATGCTGGACAGATCCCTGTGCCATACATGTTACATACTCCTGCCATACCATGCAACCCTGTCCATCAAAGCTGCACATGTCATCTCTGTCATACATGGTGCGATAACCGCATGGTAGATGTATCATTAACTGTCTGGATCAGTAATGTGGCACTGATGCACCTGGTGGTGGCAAAATGGCTGTTGGATACAGTTAGAAAACCTTGCCCGTACATGCTATAGTTGATAACCATCCCTGCGAATAACATCCGGCTAGCCATTGTCCCATGTGTATCACATGTGCAACACAGGCGATACGTGGCAGGATGTTGAACTGCTGTACAGTGCCGTGTAGATGTATATGGCAAAACACATGCATGTAAAGGTTTACGTGCATATGCGTGCATTGTCACTGCTCATGTCCGTTAAGGCACTGTATGTGTTGATATGTGACATATACACAGCATCAAGGTCAACAGCATTACTGTGGACACATCCAGGCATGTGCTGATAGGTAAGAACACCAGTACAGGCAAACAGACATGCCCACATCAAGACAGCATTCACATCGAGTATGAGCAATGTAATGAGGTGACACACATATATGGTGATGATATCCAATGCACAACAGGAGTTACATGTGTGTGACACAAACATGTCAGTCGTGTCAGTGTCATGACGATTTGCAAAGATAACTGTTCATATGTACTAGATTTAATACAAATGTATGTACAGCTGTATCTCTGTACATCTTTGTGATACTGTGACCTGTCTCCATCATTATGTCTTCCAGATAATGCCTCGTTCACGCCTGCCAGCGTATAGCCGCCTGGAGGATGATGCCCTCATCCCGTACCTCCATGATAACTATGAGGTGTTGTTCAGCCATGTGCCACAGCATACCCAGCAGCGTGACAACCTGTGGCAGGAACTATGCAGGAGGGTTAATGATGTGGGTGGCCATAACCGCACCTACCAGCAGGTGCGCAGACACTACATGGACCTGATATGACATGCAAAACAGCATGCCAATGCAATCGCCAGGGAACAAGGTGGAACAGGTGGTGGGCCACCAATCCAGCCCCCACTCACACACACACCGAGGAGCTACTGGCTAGCCTGGGGACACCCTCAGAACAGCATCCACAAACACTAGCTGCCATCGTGGAGGTGGGTGTCTCCCAACCACTGAGCCTGGAGTTGCCTGGTAAGTCACTACTGCACATATGACTATTATATCTCATTTAGTTGCATGTGTCACTGTACAATATGTAATGTAACATCATATGCAAGATATGTTTACACACATGCCGCATACTATAGTATGCTACCCTGTGTATGCACACATGTGCATACTATATGCTATTGTACAGGCAAATGTGTTAACATGCACAGTGCACCCTGCAGCTGTTAAACAGTCATGGATAATGTTTAAACTGCTGTGTCACCCCTATACAGATACCTCTGGCATGCCGCACAGACATCAGTCCGTTGCAGGTGAGACAGTTATCAGTATCAGGCATGTTAATGCATATATCTATTCGCCATGTGGCCAGTTAACACATGTACACATAATGTATGGTCCAGTCATGATATACAGGTCGCATCTGTCATCAAGCACACTGGCCACCCATGTGCAATATATACAAACTAAATGAAACACCGACATGAAACCACAGTATCTGTCATTGCTAGATGTGTGGACAGCTGTGCATACAACAGTGGAGGTGTTGTTCAATGTAGGCATATGTACTATACATTGGAACAACACATGTGTGGTACGCAAGCATTACCACACAGTGAGCTGGGATATGGGCAGCCAACAGGATTCACCATTGTGTAATATGCCCCTGCAATGGGTGCACACATTGTGATGTGCCATCTGGCAAGTCCCAGACATGTAGTGTTCCGGCTGCAATATTGTCTCACTATCCCATAATACATACCCCACATACCAAACATACAACCCTTTGTCTGCATAACCCTGTGGACAGTGACGTATCTGACATCTATGGGTGTATGTCATATGGGACAACACAGACATGTGAGATAGCCGGCCATCATAAACATTTGGCCAACCCATGGAGGATGGCCAGAGACATGTAGCCACACAGTAGATGTGATGTGTATACACCCTGTTGCACATTGTCCACACATGATCCAACTATAGCCTTTGTTGATTGGTTATATAGTTGATGTGGAACACTGGACATTCTAAAAGCCTGTGCACAGCTTGTGGAGGTGTCACTTAATTCGACCATATAAGATGTATTGAACATCATGACTGTGTCATAGCATGACAGTAGTCAGCTGTACAGCTGCCACAGACATAGACACCACATCAGGCCACAGATACCGTACATTTCCCTTGCTGCTGTTGGACATCATTGTCAGCCATGAACCTCGTGTGTGTGGTACATAAATATCATGTGGGACATGGTGTATTGACAAGTCTGCCATGTGTGGACACGGTTGCCAGGCAGCTAAGACATTTTAGTAGTTGTGCAGGGGTGTCATCCATAGGTCTTCCAGTGACCTGTCACATGACACAGCATGGTTTAGTGTGTATGCACCTCAGCGATGTGGGTCACAATCCACAGTAGTTATGTAATGTGTATGCACATAGTCATGGCTATGCACTGTGTGTGTATTACACACTGTATGGCAATATAGGCGCCTCATGATGCCATGCAATGGCACAGTGTCTGTACTTCACACTGTATAGCAATGTAGACGCCTCATACTACCCTTCAATGCTCATGCACATCTGCTAAAAGTGCTTTCTATCTGTAGGGCATACAGACAACACTGCAATGTGATACCCATTACACCGCTGTACATGTGTCAGGACACCACTGTGTCAGACATGTATGCATGTCAATGCACACATCAGCAGATTACATGTCATACTACATGTCAATGTCAAGGTCACATCAGCCATGTGTACTGTTAACCTGTGTTGGTCCACATGGTGTATCACAGGGATGCATGCTTACTACCATGATTGTGTACTGCATGGCTTCTGATATGACACCTGCTTGTTGTTGTGTGCAACCCAGGGAGGTATGCTCACTACCACTATTAATGTCTGAGCTGCATGCCATCTGCTGTATTACATGCATGCTGCATGCCGTCTGTCAAATCAATGCATGGTGTGTCTGTGTGCCTGTGTGTCTATTGTAATGTAGAGTCTTTCTTTGCATTCACAGGTGATGTAGGTGCGTTACCCTCCTGCAGTCCATCTGATGTTAGTGTCCCCACAGATACTAGCAGTGATGAACATATGCATGAGGTACAGGCAGGGTTGTCAGGGGCTGAATCTGTGCCATTGGTTGCCATCCCAGCTATGTCCCCCTCTTCCCTGCACACAGTTCTCATGCCAACACATACCCCATCACCAGTGGCCATAGAGGAAGGACAGTCAGCGTGTGTTAGCTTGGAACAGGAACATGTGGTGGCTACAGAAGGTGTGTCTCCACACCATGGTGTCAGTGTAATGACTGCAAATGTGCCACACAGGCATGTGGCCAGTGCTGCTCATAGGAGGACCTCTGGCAGACATGTACCTGCAGGACAGAGCACAGCAGCTGGTGTCACTAGACGCATGTTCCAGACTGTAATGGCGGCACAGGCATGTGCTGAATGGCAGAAGGGCAGAGGCTTCAGAGGGCTGCTATCCGTTCTTTAAACAACAAAATCCAGGTATTGGCAAATGCTCAACAGCAGATAGCTGATGTTATGGAAAGGTGATTGGGTGACATGGTTGGAATCCTTGACCATGGCATGGCAATCTGCGAGTGTGAGCTGTCTGTGCTGGAACATCTGGTAGGAGTGAGGCGTAGTCCACATGGACGTAGGTCAGCTACACCACCTGGTGCAGGTCAACGTGAATAAGCCACCTCACTTGCCCGCTCCCACAGTGCCGGTAGCAGTAGCAGTGCAGCTGGTGCTGCGCTGTCCACACCAGGACACAGCAGGCCACGTGGACGTGGCCCTGGATGTTCACAGCGAGGACACGGTTCCAGTGGACGTGTCATCGGACAGTAGCCAATCTGTACCTCTGCCTGGTAGTGCCCGTGCAATCCCTGGCAGGCACAGATCACTTGGCCATGGCCAGACACAGTGAGCTGTACATCCTGGTCTGTACAATCTGTATCTGTCAATAATACCCCTGTGTAGGCTAGATACATGGCAGAACTGTGTGCACACATACACGCACACAGCAGAAACATCTGTAGGGCACCGCAACACCCACATGCATAACGACCACACATGTCCAATCAGATCACCGGCCCTAACCCACAGACATGATGTCATCCACTGGTGCAGCCTATGCCCCTGGCAAACATTATCACCCTGTGCATATGATGATGCCTGTGCCGCATCCCTGTCATCCACACCATCGGTGCAGGGACATGCTCATATGGTCTGATGCACAGGGTGAACAGAATAGTGAGAAGTGTATATTACATTTGTTGTGTACTGTTGACACGCACCAGACATACCATGTAGTACAGGTTTAGAATGCATTGTTATATGTTCACAGTATGTGTCTTGGTAACAACAGTAACAGCATGTTGGTAATTATGTACTGCTTCCCTCCATAAGGTCTAATTTCATGTGCCATTACGTTACAGTGTTTGCAGCTAGAGTGCATTGTTGTATGTTCACAGTATGTGTCTTGGTAACAACAGTAACAGCATGTTGGTAATGATGCCCTGCTTCCCTCCTTAAGGTCTACTTGCATGTGCCAATAAGTAGCAGCGTTTGCAGTTTCCCATGTGTAAATGTGGAGTACTCACAGGCATGTATGGCAATACCAGCATGCTATACGTAGCCTCAACCTCACTGTTAGAAAGGCTACCATTCCACAGATGTCCACACATCTACTGATCCAGAAGCATGTGAGCTGTTTAATAGGCTACAGTGGCTAGAGACGTGACATCCATAACGGGTCACATCAGAGGTATGGTGACATGGTGCGGGGGGTTTACACAGCGGTCTGGCTGATGTCAATGTTAGAGGCCAGTTGATAGCATGAGGCCTCACTGTGTAGCAGTAATAAACTGTCACATTACAGGATGAGAACACGCACAGACATACACAGAAACACACAGTAACATGACCACACTCACGGGGTCAACAACACTATAACACACACTTGATAGTGTTGAGGTGAGGACCCCTGCCTATGTGGTAATCACCTTCACAGTACTGTGCACTCACATGACGTGACACAGAGAATGAACATGTACAGGTAGCCAGTAAGGCTGAGACCGATGGCATCAACAGGGTAGTAGACTGCATCACCATGAGGGGTTAGGGATCCTGTCTGTTCTGTATGGTAGCATACACCCTCACTCCATGCACCAGACAGCCATACACACACACACACACACACACACACACACACACACACACACACACACACACACACACACACACACACACACACACTGTGGAGTTCACAAATGTCATGTCATTTCACTTGAAAGAAAGTTACTGTTTGTCGTTTTTGCATTTAAGTTACCTGTAACACATTGCACTTAAGTTACCTGGCACTTGCTCACTAAAGCAATTATGCAAGTCAGCACTAAAAATTAAAAGCACTACACCCTCACTCCCCACTGGCCCTTGTTTTCAATTATAAAGGAATTCCCAATATTATTCTAGCATGTCCAAAGGTCAGTTGTCAATCTCCTCTCCGGTCCAGCTGGTGAATCTGGGAATCTTGAGGCAATGTTACAACTGCCTCATGTACACAGACAACCCTCTCCTCCTCCCAACAAATTCCAACACATGTGAGAGATGCAACCATATAGCCAAACTGGAGGCTAAGCTCTCAACTCAGTACTGGCATAACCAGTCAGAAGGAGAAGGAAACCACACTCACTACAATTCCAGTCTCACACAGACCTACCGACAGCAAACCAAACACATAATCACACAAAACATACTCGAGGCTCTAAATAAAGATCTGCCTAAGCAGCAGAGACCTCAAAGCAGACACCCAAGCAACCGCTACCCCAAAACAAAACATGTGCAACACATATCTCACAAAGCCAGTGTGCTGAACAGTCACAGCCCTTAAGACTAAACAACACACCTGATACACTTGTAATAGGTGACTCTATCGTCAGGCACACTGACGTCCCACTCACCAAGCTGAACAAGGAGAGGGTCACGGTGAGCAGCCTGTTGGGTGCTAGGATCCGCCACATAACACAAGCACTCAGGTCACTCCAAGGCAAGTACAAATATGACTCAGTCATTGTCCATGCTGGTGTGAATGACCTGAGATGTACCTCCCTGGACTACATGAAAAGAGACATAGAGGAGCTCTCTGAGCATGTAGCCCAGGCCGGTATGACCCTGACCTTGAGTAGCATCTTACCCTCACCAAGAATGATGCCATAATATGAAGACAAGATGATCAATTTCAACAATTGGCTTAAGTACTGGTGTCATTCAAAGGGGATCCAATGCCTGTCGGCTTGGGAAGATATGCTCGACAAGCCACGATGCTTCGCTAAGGATGGCTTGCACCTGTCACCCCTGGGCTTTCGGATATTGGCAAAGGCTCTTGCTACCCCCATAGTGCCTTTTTTAGGCAAGGCTCAAAAGACAAACCCACCTCCATAGGTATCACAAGGGATAAGAAACTAAGAATAATGCTACTCAACGCCAGAAGTCTAAACCTCAAGATGCACGCACTCGAAACTCTCCTTAGCATGGAGAACATTGATATCTGTGCAGTAACAGAAACCTGGTTCAGGGGTCCCAAGAGCACCCCAGCACTACCAGGTTATAACTCATACCATGCTTTTCGGCCCCAAAACTTGGACCGAACCACAAAAGGAGGGGGAGTATTGATATTCATCAAAGATACCCACACCTCCAGGTTGGTGGCAAAGCACGAAGCATCAGAGACTATCCATGTGCAACTAACAGTGGGTAAAACTGGCTTCCAGATTACAGCCTGCTACAGACCACCCTCCCAAACCCAGAAACCCCACTCGGCCTTCCTGAGAACACTGGAAAATATGAAGGTCTCTCCAAACACCATTATATTGGGCGACTTCAACTACTCAAACATAGACTGGGAGCATTACTCTAGCTCCAACACCCTAGCCCAAAGGTTTCTAGAATTTATAAACTCAAATGCTATGGAACAACTTGTTACCACTCCCACAAGAGGGGAAAACCTACTGGACCTGATCATCACCAACATGGGGACTCTATGCTCCAGACCAGAAGTGTATCCCTCACTGGTAAGATCAGACCATAAACTAATCTCACTGGATATTCACATCCCGACCCCACCCCCTGCCCAGAAAACCACAGTGAAAAACTTCTCTAAAGCAAATTTCACACTCCTCAAAACCGAGGTGGAATCCTTCAAAGCCCCCGGGCCTGTGGAAAATACGGACCAGACCGCAGAATCCTTTATAAACGCATTCTATGAACACCTTCAGGAATGCATGGATCATGCGATCCCAAATAAAATCAAGACCCAATCCTCCAAAGGCAGATGTCCTGTCTGGTGGACCCCAGCCATAAAAAAACTATACAATAGAAGGAGGAAGCTACTAAATGATAGAGCAAAATCCCAAAAAGGGAAGGCATCACTGATCAATATTACCAAAAAACTACGGGCACTCATAAAATTGTCTAAGGCCAGCTTCGAGAGAAAAATTGCACAGGACACTAAGGATAATCGCAAGGCTTTCTTTAGTTGTGTTAGGAACCTGGGTGGTAATTCCCAGATATGCTCAGAATTAGTCCAAAATGACAAAAAATACACCGAACCCACAGACATTGCCAACATCCTAGCTGACAGGTTCAGCGCAAACTTCTCCCCTCCCACCAAAGGGCAAATATCTATCCCAGCAGATTGCTGCCCCTGACATCTCAGATGCTCAGGTAAGAGCCGCCTCTCCAAAGCAAAGACAAAGCATCAATGGGACCAGACGGTGTCCCGGGCTGCGTCCTACATGAACTCCAAGAAGAGCTAAACCCAAACATAAAACTACTGTTCAGTCTCAGCCTTACTACAGGATATGTGCCAAAGAGTGGTGTACAGCAACAGTGGTCCCTCTCCATAAAGGTGGTGCCTCAATGGATCCTGGAAACTATCACCCCATAAGCCTGACTAGCTTGGTCTGCAAAGCTATGGAAAGGATCATCATGGACCTCATAAATAAAGATATTGGGGACCTACAGACACTGGATCCTACCCAGTTCGGCTTTGTTAAGGGCAGATCTTGCCTCTTAAACCTGGTTGATTTCTTTGAAACAGTCACCAAGGCCATTGACGAGGGGAAGGTAGTCCACACAGCCTACCTGGACCTCGCAAAAGCCTTTGATACAATACCCCACTCGGGCATTATAGATAAGCTCACCAGCTTAAATATAAACCCCTATGTCACTAGATGGATTGCAAACTGGCTCAAGGACAGGACCCACATGGTTAGAATTGCTGGAGCCATGTCAGACTCCAAACCAGTTACAAGTGGTGTCCCACAAGGCTCAGTCCTAGGACCTCTCTTGTTCGGTATATATTTCTCGGAGGTACAGGCCAACACGGAAGGACTGTGGCTGACCAAGTTCGCAGATGACTGCAAACTGGGCGCCATAATCGATTCTCCATCCGACACAAGCATCCTCAAAAAGGGCCTCATAGAAACAGACAACTGGTGCCAGAGCCATGGCCTCAAGCTAAATGCCAAAAAGTGTATAGTCATCCCCTTTGGCAAAAACAAAGTGCCCACAAATTACCACATAGGTGGTAATCCATTAAGTACAGAAGAAGTAATTAGGGTCCTGAGGACCCAAGTTGATAGCAATCTCTCATTTGACAACCACGTGGCCAAAGTGGTTAGAAAAACTTTATATAGCCCACCTAATCATGAAGGGATTCACATCTAGATCAGGGGAGGTCATCGTGCCTCTTTACTCATCCCTCATCAGGCCCATAATTGAGTACAATGCCCCTTTTGGGATGTACCTTACCAGACATCTGCAGCAACTGGAAAGACCCCAAAAGTACCTCACCAAGAGGATCAAAGGGCTCAAACAGATGCCATATGCTGCCCGGTTAAAGAAACTCCAGCTCTACTCAGTGGCATACCGCCTGTTCAGAGGCGATCTGTGCCTGACGTATAAAGCCATGTCCAACCTGGAATTAATTGACATGCTGCACATCAGAAAATCCAAATCCCATCGAGCTACGTGCTCGAGAGACTTGAACCTCAGCACTGAAATAAATAGGACATGCTGGAGGGACAGATTCATAACCCAGAGGCTCCCTTCACTCTGGAATAAAATCCCAGTCCAGGTTAGGCAGAGTCCCTCATTGACTCTCTTCAAGAGGAATCTTGATGAGTGGATGGGAGATCGTAGGTTTACCCCGGGTATCACTTCTGTGTCACTGTTAGACAGAGGCACAGTATACTAACTTCGAAAAAGGGCATAGCAAAATAAATTTAAAATGGGTGGCGAAAGCCAAACACATTCTGACTAGGCTTATAAATGCCCTAGGGCAGATAGCCTAGTATGAACCTATGAACCTATGAACAGATAGATGACATGTGTGTGATACACACACCACCCCTGCCTACATCTTGCTTTCTACACTGCAGTATGTACAGATCTCTACAACAGTGTACAGGGGTGTGTAACAATTGGGATGTATTCCCCACCATACGTGGCATATATGGTCACACAAGCAAACACACATGGTAGTACTGTGAATCATACACCTGCTATATGATGATACGTCTGACAGACATGCAGCTGTATTGGCAGCATTATGTGTACCAACGCTACCTTCGGCAATTGTGCTGCTATATGCACATGGGAGGACATAAGTGTTACAGGTGTCAAGTGATGTACAGTAACCTTCAAGTAACAGTAACACAGTGTACTGTTTGCACATGTAATGGTAGGACGGCTTGTGACACACCTGTGAGCTGTCTTCAGCAAACGTCCATCTGCAAAGGTGGGCCACCACTTTATGTACACACATCCATCCATACCTGATGTACATCCTACCGTACTGTCAGTATTTCACCATATACAGGTGTCAATGATGCATTGCAACTGCATGTTGTAGTTAGACACAGATGGACGACATACATCAGCTACTGCACATGCATGGTAGCTGCATGCACACCACTACATGTACATGTGTGTTGGTCCTACATTCCTGTTATGTAGCCACGTTTGTATGCATTGCAATTGGTGGACATGTGTGATGACATACATGACACATGGACTGTTGTATGATATGTTGGTTGTCATGGATAACTAGTACAGAGAGAATGTTACCTCAGTCAACATTGCTACCTTATGTACTGTTAGCATTCAACAGCCATGGACCTACCTTCCATGTGCATGCGTGTGATTGCTGTCGCCACTTGTCTGCATGGAGGACGGCAAAAGCTATGCTATGTACATATGCTTTGTGTGTGTGTGGGCCATGTACATATCCACTGCAATTACATGTATGCCATATCAAACATGAGTGTTTTCTGGTGTACAGCGGCAGTCATCTGTTAATACTGTGTAAGACCCAGGGCCCCTGTTATGTGTAGAGCCGACCTGGTTAAGAATTATGGTATCATTGCATTACATACCACATGATGGAACCCTGTCAGTACATGTGTAGTCTGCACAGTTGCTGTAAACCTATGTACAGACCACTGGTCATGAGTAACATGGTGGTGTAGTAATGTATGGATGTATGTTGCTGGTCCAAGGACATGGTGATGTCTGAGGGCTACATTGTAGAATGCGGCATTTACCACTGTGATCTGCACCTGAGACATCTGTGATGGCTCTTGAGTGTGTACTGGTCAGTACATGTGAGTGGCCTTCATGTATGTGGGGACAGTAACACCTGAAGCGGTCCGTCACGGTCTTATGGCCCACATGTCTGTATCTGAGGTATACAGTGGTAGTGCTATTGTGCACAACTGTGCCATATGCCAGGTGTTCCTCACTGCAGAGATGTCCGTATTCCCCATTGTTGGATCTGGACTGTCAGCTGTGATCACGAACGCTACACAGCTAGCACTGACGTCCGGTGTCAGATGTGTGTAGTGCAGCGTTTGTGCTAACAATGTTCACTACTGACACACTGTGCCCTTCCGTGTTTAGAATCCGTGTGCATACAAGACAGCCCTTCGCTACTACTAAGTGTGTGAGCATGCCCAGTACGCCGTTGTGTAGATGGGCACACAGTACTTTCCAAACTGTGCCATTTCGTGTTTAGAATCCGTGTGCATACAAGACAGCCCTTTGCTATTTCTAAGTGTATAAGCATGCCCAGTACGCCATTGTGTAGATGGACACACAGTACATTCCAAACGGACGTGTGCTACTGTGTGAGCATGCCCAGTGACACCTTGTGTCAGTTATGTGCCTCTGTGTATGGGCATGACCATTGAAATCCTGTATAGCGATAGTGGTCACCCAGGCAACAGATGTCCATACCCCATGTCAGGATGGATTCCTACACTGAACACACTGGGACTGTCTTGAAGGGTGTACTGTCTGTGGCACGTCTCGTATCCATGTAGTGTTGTAATAGTGCTCCGTAGATAGGCAGCTGTCCCGCTCACACCACTGCCGTGTGTTTGTCTATGTCTACCTTGGGACAGTAATATGCTTTTAGACTGCTCACTCTCTAAACATTCCCTATCAGCGTCTTTGCCTTTGCTGATGATGTCATCCACCTAGAAGTATGCCTCTGGGAGTGCTGTGTTCCAGTAATCTCGGTAGCGCGTTCTGTAACTGCGTAATTCTGTAGTGTGATAAGGTAGTTAGGTGTATGTTCGCCTCCCAGCCCTACCAAATGTGTGTGTTTCCAGCTGCCTGGTGACAGAGTAATGCCTTTAGATGGCTCACTCTCCATACATTCCCTATCAGCGTCTTTGCCTTTGCTGATGATGTCATCCACCTAGAAGTATGCCTCTGGGAGTGCTGTGTTCCAGTAATCTCGGTAGCGTGTTCTGTAACTGCATAATGCTGTAGTGTGATAAGGTAGTTAGGTGTATGTTGTGTGTGATTCCAGCTGCCTGGGGACAGAGTAATGCTTTTAGACGGCTCACTCTCCATACATTCCCTATCAGCGTCTTTGCCTTTGCTGATGATGTTGGGGACAGAGTAATGCTTTTAGACGGCTCACTCTCCATACATTCCCTATCGGCGTCTTTGCCTTTGCTGATGATGTCATCCACTTAGAAGTATGCCTCTGGGAGTGTTGTGTTCCAGTAATCTTGGTAGCGCGTTCTGTAACTGCGTAATGCTATAGTGTGATAAGGTAGTTAGGTGTATGTTTGACTCCCAGCCCTGCCAAGTGTGTGTGTGTTTTCAGCTGCCTGGGGACAGAGTAAATTAGATGGCTCCCTCTCCATACATTCCCTATCGGTGTCTTTGCCTTTGCTGATGATGTCATCCACCTAGAAGTATGCCTCTGGGAGTGCTGTGGTCCAGTAATCTCGGTAGCGCATTCTGTAACTGCGTAATGCTGTAGTGTGATAAGGTAGTTAGGTGTATGTTCGACTCCCAGCCCTGCCAAGTGTGTGTGCGTTTCCAGCTGTCTGGGGACAGAGTAATGCTTTTAGACGGCTCACTCTCCATACATTCCCTATCGGCGTCTTTGCCTTTGCTGATGATGTCATCCACCTAGAAGTATGCCTCTGGGAGTGTGGTGATGCTGAAACTCGATAGCGCGTTTTGTTACTGCGTAATGCTGTAGTGTGGTAGACTAGACAGGTAGGTGCTCAATTCCAAGACATAGCAGGTGTGTGTGTTTGGCAGTTATACCCTAAGTGTTGGTATCTGTGGGTGGCTAGCTGCGGGACGTATTCAGTGTGTTTTGTTGCTGACCTATATAGTGTCCACAGCCCACATATTCTGCCAAGACACTGGGTTGTCAACACATACATTCGCCAATAGGTCTGGTGAGTAAATGTCAGCAGCCCTACTCTTACCCTTAATACAGTCTGACCCATGTGACGCAACAGACCACACATGCCTTGATAGTAACAACACTACATGATGCAGGTGGCACATGTAGTTTCCTTTTCATGCCTGTCTAATGCTTTGCTGTCATGTGGTCCGCTGTTGTGATATAAATGCAATATCTACATATGTGTGTACATGTATATGTGTGTATGTATATCTATGTATATATGTATACAAATAATATATATGATATATGTAGATATAGAGAGATAGACATAGATATAAATATATATGTCTGGGGACATCAGCACTATTGAATGTTTGTGCCGGATGATCTATACGTGATAACCTGGGATGTATGTATATCTGCCATGGCATAGTGGTAATGCACATCGTCTGTTGTGTGCAGGGTCTTGGGTTGTAGTCGTGTAGACACCGGTTATTTTGTTGCTGGGAAGACCATGGGACATTGAATATGGTGATAGTAAGGCACCTGTTACCAGTTGTGTACAGATCTGAGTGACACTAAGCAGTGGTTATTAATCTGGAGGTTCGGTATGGGTCATATAACTATTCATTAGAAGACTATACTATGCAGATGAGGTTGACAATAGTGTATCCCATTTATCCCCAGGGTGTGATGCAGATACCTGGAGTGTATGTGTGTAGTTAGCCGGGTGCAGGGCTCAAATATAGTTGACAGCATGGGAGGGGGGTCAGGCATACTGCACTTACATTGCAGAACTGTGCCTCGGGAGTGCTCTTGCCTTAGCACGCCTAAGCTAGGGGTGTGTCTATACCTGCCTGGTGACATTGGGAGGGACAACAGCAGTGGTGGGGTAGTCAGAGTGTACAGGCTGCACAAACAGGTGATGATCAGCACAATCAGCAGATGACATGGCCAGCCTGCACCTGAACAGTATGGTAATGTGAGCAAGCAGCATGCACACAGGTTTCTTCCGCACTCTACACCACCGGTGTATACCTGTGGGGACATTTCACGACACAGTCCAACCAAATGAGAAGGACTGCAGCAGGCAACATAGACCAACATGTGCAGGAGGCTGAGGGCAGTGAGGATGTGTATGCTGCCGAACATCCCTTACTGGGGTGACATAAGACTTTATAGACCCAGGGTGACTTACCAGAGGCTACATAAGCTGGGGATGGTGGAGCACTATGGGGTGGACAGAGACCTCCTACAGCGGCTTGTTGACCTGTGCCTGCCACACCTGACACATCAAACAGGCCGAGGGAAACCCATCACAGTGGATACCATGGTATGTGTTGGCCTGGGTATACTAGCCACAGGTACCTCACACAGCACAACTGGGGATATCATGGGGATCTCACAGGTATCTGCATCCAGAGTATTGCACCAGTTCACAGACGCCATGTCAACACATACTAGTGAGCATGTACATGTCCTCAACACACGTGATTAGTAGACCAGCAATATGCATCTCTTCAACCACATGGATGACTACCCTGGGGTACTGGGTGCTATAGCCTGCACACACATACACATCAAAGCACCACCCGGTGAGCGGGGTAGGGCCTACAGTCACTGCAGGGGCATACCCTCCAACAGCTAGGCCACATGTGATGGCCAGGGCATTAGATTGAATGTGTGTGCTGTCTGCCCTGGAAGCTATGATGATTCCGATATATGGCTTCTGACACAGCTGTACCACACCTTTGCCAATATGGACATCCCCTACAGTGTCCTAGTGGGGGATGCTGGGTAACCACTGGTGTCATGGCTGATGACACCCAGCAGCAATGCACACACACCTGAACACTCACACCATAATGAGGTGGATGCACAGGCAAGACATGTAATTGAGCATGTGTTTGGGATGCTCAGTTCTCGGTTCTGGTATTCGGACACATCCAGTGGAGCCCTTCAGTATTCACTAGCTACATGCACACAATTTGTTATGGTATTTGCTATGCTACACATTCTGATCCTGCAGTAACAGCTGCAGCAGGAACAGCATGGGGCAGGGCCACATGGCCCAACACCACTGCCAAGGCCTGTACAGGCACAGTGTGACTTGGCGAAGGAACTACCTGAGCAGGGCCCAGTCAGCGAAAGGCCGTGCACAGTATGACCTGCCCTTGGCAAAGAGGCAACACAAGGCATATGCACTGACACAGTAGGTATCCATGGATGTCCCCTCTCTGACCCACACACAGTACAATGGATGCCAAACATGACACTACCTGTGCTCGGCCATGTATAGGAGGTGCACTGTATGCATCCAACATAGGCAGCCCTCCAGCACTGTCCTCAGGTCCAGAACACCCCCAGGGTATGTCTATTGACCTAAAAATTGGTAGTTGTATTAGAATGTGTATTTACCCATTGCTATGGTATGTATGTGAGCATACAAGAGACTTTGGTGGCTGACTGTTAGGGCAGCAGACAGTACACGTCCATAGTGGCACCATGACATCTGTAGCACATACGGGGTTCGCAATGGTAGCCAGTAGTACACAGGGTGTCCTAACCTACTGTAGATTATGGGCTGAACATCATGTGTGTCCATACAGCCCACACACGTTCCATGCAGCTAGACAGGTGTGGACCAATACAGACAAATGATATACAATGGCCTATGGATATGCCCTAGAATGACCCCAACCCCCAAAGACACACACACACTACAGCAGGCCAGGCGGTTTGATGTAGGTTGTGAAAGCTAGGACGTCCAACACCACTGTGCTGGTATTTAACGCTGGGATCTGACGTACACTGGTATCCCTCCAACCGGCAATTTAGGTAGGTCCACACACTGACATGGAGTACCTGGCATACCAGTACAGTAGCGGCAGATGTGTACAACTGTCAGCTGTGCCCACCGTCCAACCTACACATGTGAGAGTCATGTGCGCCACCCACGGTGCTGTGTAGGACTGTGGATGCAGTTGGATGTCCCCCCACACTATGCAGACATGTAGCAACTGTCAATGCCACATGACCAATAGCTACCCTGCAGACACAGCATGACACCTGTCTGTGTAGAACGGCAGGGTCGGCAACACAGTACTGACTATCTGGACATGTGACACATGCGATACAGTTGTCCATACTTGGCATGCTCACACACATGACGGTATGACGGTAATGTCGGTCGACAACATGCGTAACAGTCATACTGGGCATGCTCACACACTGACACACAGGACGGCCAGGCATGCATACACCAGTGGTCCGGATATATCTGCCAGTACATTGCTATACTGTTGGATGACTGCGCTGCATGGTGAGTGTATGGTCTATTGTCTGTACATATGCCATGGTCTACTGTTAATTCACATGAGATATGTGCGCACGGTACTGCTACCAACACGTGAATAGGGCGGTTCTTTGTTTGCGGACAGACCAACGCCTTTGGTTACGGACTGGGTAAGGCACATTCCAGCAGGTGGGAGCAGTTGTGCGTGGCTTTGCACAGTGTTAAGCACTGCTGATCTCTGGTTACAGCACCTTTTACCCGTTTAGACTCCACATTTCTTTGACAGTTCACTACTGGCATACTGGTAGATAAACACGCTTACAGCCGCTCGCTCACCAACATTTCTGCTTACATTTGTCACTCACGCTGGGTGTGTGCGATCCCTTGTGATGCGTATTACATTGGACTACATGACTACAGTATTGGGTATATCTAACCATTTGGGGACGGCAGTCGTTCGACTGTACGGACTCGGCGGCCTGTCCAGTGACGTAATCATATTATATGCGTGTTCCTCATACGATCTGCTCCCATCTGCCTGATACATGGGAACCGATACTCTGCAATGCTGACATGTGACTTGAGTTTGTTAACGCAGCTGTCAGCCGAGTCATGCTACCGCATACCAACTGCACATTGACCACCTTTCAGATTGCACCACGGGAGACTGTAGGAGTGACACCTTTCCCAATTTGCATGGGACAGTCCCTCATCACACATCACATGTGACAATACCAGAACTCTCCACCAATCGGGGACACATTTCTACAGACTTAGGGACAGGTCATGAAAAACAGGGACACTTTTACAAAAGTAGTGCTATTAACTTGACACATTGACAGAATCAGAGCATATGACATAATACACATATTCTGAAGTAACAGTTGTTTATAACTCTTACTTATTGTCATTAGTCAGTAAGTGTAATTCACCACCTTTCCTTCAACAGCCACTACATTTAGGAGGGATTAAGAAGGACACAGTTAGACTTTCAGTCAAACTCAGGGACATACCTGACATTCAGGGACAGCTGAGTGGTATGGACAATACTCTAGCCATTGCAACCGTCCTGATTAGGGGACATTCTCATATTCTATGTGTCTGTAGTGGTTGCTTGTTACAGGTCTTGTATACCTGACATGCCGATATGTTATATGTAGTAGCATAAGCAACTTTACAGCTGCTAGACTACGCTTTGATTTGTGCTGATATGTATATTACTGTACTATGCATGGCTGTAGGTATGTTCTGCCCTGGTACGTCTGACATTTCTACAGAGCAGGTCCCACTTTGGACATTCAGAATGGTGGCGCCCCTTTAGTCCTATATGTATCACATGTGTCAAGGCAACACATACCCAGAGCCAGTTGTAAACTGACTACTTCCACGGTTTGCATATGTTAAGGTTATTCTTGTAGCATTATAATTGCTAATACTGTTTCCTATTACATGTAGCTGTTTCTGATACAACAAATTAATTTCTGACACCACTACACACAATATATGGCCTCCTTTCCCAAACTCACAGGCCATGTGCCATAACATTCATTTTGCAGGACACAACTGCCCAGACGGGTGTGTCACTCAAAGGCGTACGGGTGTGGAACCTCATCTATTATGCTATCATCTACCTAAGGTGATCATCAAGTTATGCACTTTCCATCACTAGCAGACCTCACATCCCAATGGGGGAGAATGAACACTGTATCAGGAACACTGCATAACACCCTGTGGGACACATTTAGACGATTGGTTCTATTAACCAGACACACTGACAGTCACAGAGCATATGTATTCATTCACGTTTGTCGAGGTACATGCCGTTTATGACTCATACATGTTGTCATCTGTCATTACCTGTATTCTGCCACCTGTCCACCTAATATCACTAGTTCTGGAAGTGTTTAGTTGGACTTTGTTACATTCTGATTCATAACTATGGATGTCCATGCTAATCGGGTACACGGCACTGATTTGGTCTCTATGTATTCCCCCGATGGTTTACAGACTATCCGGTAGACGTGCTCTTCAGGTTTGGGACGTATAGGCATCTGCTATGCCCACATAGGAATATTAATGACTTCCACTGGGCAGGCCTACTACATCTCTGCCAACCAGCACCTGCACACTTAAGCCCATTATTGCATACCCATGGTCCACCTACCTGGCACCGCTCTACAGCACTCATGACATATACTTACTGTGAGCGCAGCTGGGGTATGAGCACACCCCTACACATTGCCCACTCTCCCCGTCTCGGGACACATGTCGTATGTTTTGTCAACCCATGTATTATCACACTTGCACAACCTACTGTTCCATGTACACCTACATCCTGCTCGCATCGATGACAATAGGTTGACACATACACTGAATTTTTGGGGTCCCGCAAGGGACACCATTATCCATGTTTAAAGTGTAGACCTTGCAGATCCCTCCCACTGCTACTTTCCTGCCGGTGTTTTGGACAGCAGCAGTGTAGTAATCTTTATTGCCTGTCTGTATGTCTGACCGGCCTAGCTGGGCGGTGTGGGGGTACAACATTTATTTATTGGACCTCCCAGTCACATATGCCCGGGCTGTATATATGTTACCCCTAATTGCTGTAAAGTAACCTAGTTATGTACATGTGTATATCTACAATGACATATATATTTGTTTTGTGTGTATGTGTATATATCAATACCTGTTGTTTGTGTATATATATCTATCTATATATCTGTAGTATATATTTGTGTGTGTGTGTGTGTGTGTGTGTGTGTGTGTGTGTGTATATATATATATATATATATATATATATATATATATATATATATATTTGTATAAATGTATATGTGTATATAAATCTATATATATATATATATATCTATATCTATCTATCTATCTATATATATATATATATATATATACATATACATATATATATATATATATATATATATATATATATATAGATAGATATATATGTTTTTATCTATATATACATCTGTGTGTCCGTTAACCTATACATTTCCCGGACATAGACACTTACACATGCGTATTGGGTTTTATCTCTGCTTCAACAGCATACTATTGCCTTAGTCATTATGACACCGACACTTCACTCCGGTGAACTTGTGATCAGTATACTGCACGTTATACAGCGGACAGATGTCGCACATTTTTCATGTCTGGGGTGCCGCTGATAAGTGTGATGTGATACAGTGTCAGTCGACCTATTACGCGTATGCGCAGCCTGTTATTCCTGCTACTGTGTTTGTTTCTGTGCACATTCACATTATTAATGTTAATAGAATGAGTGTTTGTGTTACTGAGATTGTACGTCAACATATTGATGTCTGCATGTAGTTGTGTCTTTCTGCTTTTCCCGGTTTGGGGTTGTCACAGCAGAACTCCGTTCCGCTCATGGGTGGCGTATAGGTTTTACATGCCAGGCTGGCAGCCATGACGCACAACGTCCGTCAACAATACGCCCATTCACGCATGTCTCCACGCAGACAACGCTCTATCTGGGAATCGCACCTATGTACTAGCTGACCTCCACGGGCTGCTCCATTGCAACCGGCGCAACATACCCTAGCACTCCTGTGTCCATAATCGCATATCCATAGTTTCTCCAGCACACCCGTGTTGAGTTTCCATGCATAACAGCCATTATACACCTGATATCGCAGCCATGACACACCTTTACACATTGCCCTCTCCAGAGCGTTGGGGCCCTACACACATTTTGTACCACCTCATGTATTCAGAGGGTCACCATCCATTCATATTTGCACATACATGCCTTTCCTGGTGTTATGGATTATGAATGATTTGCGGGTTACAAGTGTAGGTGGTCGCAACATGTACTACATTCCGTCTGTGTATAATGTTGACGTAGCACTTCAACGATGTTATGGCTACTGGTATAACCCTGCCTCTGGTGTGAATAGCAATGCTCTTCTCACACTTGTGCAGCTTTATCTGACATACTCTGCGAGCACTTTATAATACCTTTGCTCTAGATTCCCTTCACAACCCTTATGTTTGCTTTCGTCTTTCGGCGTTCATTACATATATATATATATATATATATATATATATATAATTGCATATTTCTGTTATGTCTGTGGATATTTATCTATACACACATCTATATATATATATATATATATATATATATATATATATATATATATATATATATATATATAAAAGTTACAGCTGTACAAGACAACATGCAATTGCTATGCTACACGCTGCGTACACCCGCGCAGGTGCACTTGCATCTACTTATTCTGAGTTACATATGTTTACTGCCGCTTCTTTGGGATTACATGTGCCTTATTCCTTATGAAAGTACTACTTTGATTGATGGAATCCGGTTAACAGCCCCATGCGAGAGACGCGGTCACCTTTACATGTATAAATGTTGGCTTTACAGCACAGAGGCATTCATTACACAATTAATATGTGCTATAGTCGTACTTGAACTGGGAATGCCTTTACGTTAGGTGGATGCTCTAACCACTACACTATTGTTGTTCTGCCTCATTTATATGTATACTCATGGTTCATAGCTACTCTGACATATGCCTCACCGCTTCCCTTACACAGCAGGCATCCATTCTCCTGCTGGGAAAACTGCAGTACTACACTTCCGACGTTCCCTGTTTCCTACTGCTCTGGACCCATGCTGCATGTCTACTCACTCCAAGGATATTCAGAACTCCTACGCTTATAGTCCTCGCACATACGCGTGTTTGATTGTCAGGGTGTTCATGTGCTGGTCCGGGTTTAGGCTTGTCCGACTGGTGACTAGAACTGCCCTGGCACTGTTCAAATATCAGATGTAGCACATGGACAGAGCTAGTCCAGATTTTAACATTCTACCTGGGTTTACAGACGCTGGTGTTTGGGCACCTCTGTCCACATTATTAGGTCGGCGCTACATAATATAGGGTGGGGAGTGGTTCCACTACGTAATACAGGGTGGGGATGGGGGGTTTCCACGTGTTTCCCTTCAAATTTGACTATTTCATTCATTTATAGATACAATGAATATTATTCTGGACATCAGTTATAAATTCACTACAGGTATGCAATAGTCCTGTCAACAAATGTGACAGTTGGTTGGTGTACATATGTGTACGGACCTCTGTGATACTCGGGGACTAGTTTCTACAGTGACAGGGACAAGGCTATGACAAATCAGGGACAATCACAGACACTTCTACCATATTAGTACTATTTAACTTGGAACGTGTTGACAGATTCGTATTACTACTAATTTTCTGCAGTTAAATGCATCTATTGCTCTTCATTGTTGTAATTAGTCATTCTCATTCAACACCTTTCCTGCAAAGGTCACTGGCTTTGTGAGTGATTAAGAGGCTGGCCAGTTATTGTGCGAATGCTCTGACCACTGGTAGTGTTGACACATTGTCATATGTACAGGTTAGGATATATTCTGGGGACACCAGATTGTTTAGGCCAACACATACCCACGGTCAGTGCAGGTTTAGAACATTCATTAGTTTCCTAGCTGTGAGCCTTATACCTTTAGCACTTTAGTTGTTAGTCTGTTTTTTGTAGGAATTACGTATTTTCTATCCTGACGTGACCACTTTAGGCAACTGTTACATGCAGTATGGTACATTGTTATTTCCTACAATCACAGGACATTTGGCATTGTATCATTGTTGGTCAGGACACACCTACCCACACAGTGACTGTCCCTCACACAGTGGATCAGGGGGTATCCTGTTTACGTCAGTGCCTTCATCACCCTATTTCCATGTGCCACTATGCGAATGTGTACAGTATATTCTTTTGATTATTCATGTCGGGATACGTTCATCAAGGGCAGGTGTTTGATCCTGGGTAGTAGGTTCTGCATGACCATCTAGGGCTGGACAGTCTTGTGCACCACTACTGCACATTCCAACTTGTGTCCAGATGTCTACAGGACTGGACATCGTGTCTTGATACCCATTCTAATGTTTACACAGGTTACTTATCCCATGAGGGATATCCAAAAATTTAGCAAGACCAATATCGACCATTCTTTTGGCGTTACGAAAATGTGCTGGGGTTTTACATGCAAGGGATACATAGTTAACAATCCTGAAACTGCCTAGGGTGACACTGCCTACTACATATGAGTAGTGGTCACTATGTGTAGATGTGGCTGCGCCAAGCTAGTAGGCCAAGTATGGCTGGATTTGGTGGACGTTCAGGTATGGGGGTGGGTTGTGTGCTGTGGAGGGGATGCTGGGTATTTCATTATGCATCCAGGTGTGTTGCATTTGATTTGGCCGGTTCCATCAGGACAAATCTGTGGGTATGTGCCGGTGACATTTCTGTACATTTGTATCGCACATTTTAATATTCATATGTTTGTGGGATTCTGTTCTACAGTTTGGCCTGTCTGGTTGTATTGCAGATGTGTATACATGTTCTTTGTGTTTCTTTCTGATTCACCTGCTGCTCCCTCATACACCTCCAGTTCACCTATTCTGCATACGACACTGTCTCGCCTTTGAGGATTATACTATTACCCACCCCACACACATATTCCTGACACTCCATTCATCACTGCTTTGGTTGATGGCCCATGACACGGTCAAGGTAACACATTGCATACACTACAAATGTCAGGTACCTGTATGGTTGTGTGGGCTACCCTGGCATGTTTCACCTTCCACATGCTATACATCACGCACATAGGTACATGCCCATACTTAACTTTCATGACATGGTTGGTACACCCGGGTAATACCCGTTCAACTGTGACACATCCTGACAAGTACGGCTTGGACCGCATATGTGTGGATTTTGGCCGACTGTTCTGATCACTGGCAGGATGCCACCTTTTCCTATGTCCAGGATGGGATATATTCCGGACACATACATGACTGTACTGGACAACACGTACCCACAGTCAACGCTATGGATAATACTGTTCCTTAAAGCCTACATGTTGCCTTATTGTTGTAGCAGTTTATATGCTCCTTCTGTTTTGTTTACATGCTTATCCTATTTCCTGTCCCATATGGTATGTTAAATACAGACATACCTATTGTATTTGAATTACATGCGTTGTGGGATATAATTCTGTCATATGGTCGCTAGATATTTACATTTATCGTGGATTTGTTATGGACACATCTGCCCAGCTGTGTACTCTCCCTCACAATATGGGTCAGCTGGTGACCCTGACCATTGGGCTGGATGTACCTATTGACGGCGCGCTAACATGATGCGTTTCACTTCCACTTGGTATAACTATCTACACTGAGTTGGAATACGGGCACACGGTTTTCAATGTCATTTGTTCGAGGGATAGGGACCCATTATTCCCTACCGTGCTTTTGTGTTTGCTTCTTCATTTTGTATTTGCAGGAACTGTCTTGCATGCTTTGCATACGTTTCAGTATCCACGGACACTGACAGATGTGACTTACAAATTGTTATATGCAAGCATTTTAGGTTGCACTTTGACAGCTGACATTTCCACGCCTCCGTGCGGCACTTCGACACACCCTATGCACTTGCGTTCCTTTCCTGTGCACGTGGCTATGGCGGCAGTGCGCCTTCATTAATATGCATTTTGCCCTACTGCACCATCTTCATGTCACATGGTTGGCGCAAGCCTAACGCCGGCCTTGCGCCGAGCTTTATGAATCCCGGGGCAAGACTTTATTCAGTTCCCCTTTAGATTTTATTTTCAGTATGAGATTTATTTATTTTCTCATCATTTTACAGCTATGTCCCTTAGTGTATTTTTAATTCTGGAACCTTTTCTCTCAGTCTCCACATTAACTTCTTTTAGTATTTAACAACTGGAGTGTTCAGGCCAGACTCAGTGCCAGATTTATCTAACCCATTCACCAAGAGACAGACTTATGTGCTTTTCTTTTTTTTTTTTTTTTTTTGCATCTTAACGCCTTTTTCTTTACTGAGGTTATGTATTTCTGGTAATATATCTAGCTGAATATCCTCCATAACTTCAACAGTTTTTTGAACTGGTGAAAATCTTGACTAACAGCCTTCTGGATATAATACTTTGCCTAAAAAGTTTTAGGCAAAGTACCTGTTGTGTAGGGCTCCCCTTTTTGTCTCCAAGTACACAGTTCACTACAATTACATGTTTAATCATTGTTTTATGCTTGCAAAAACGTTCTCTATCTAATATAATCAAGCTTCTTGACTAGCAAACCTTGTAGCTCTTTCTCCTACCACAACACTACATTTAACAACTTATCACAGTGGCAAAAAGCAGACTATATAGCTACAGTAATTAAAAGTTCAGTATTATTAAATTCCACAGACATGCTATCAGGTACAGCTTGTTGGATAGTATTAGTATTTATTTTTTACAAGTATTGTGGCTGTTACTGTGCAATATTTTGCTATATCCCCTTTTCTGGAAGTTTTAAAGCAAACAAACTCTGATGTTAATATTTTCTTTCTTATTTGTAGTCAAAAAATGTATTTTAGACCTTGATGCATGCAAATTTGAATTACACTTTAAAATTTCAATTAAAAACAGACATGTTATCAAAATTAGTTGTTCAGAAGATTTAGGGTCACTCTGGAACTCTTTACTGTTTATCTGGTGCCAAGATTTCTAAAACTTTGCTTACATTATTTACATGAAGTTGCAGCCACAATTATAAAATGAACATTCAGTCAGCCACCTATGACCTAATGGCCTGACAACAACACGTGTCCAGTGGTTACACTTAAGGGCCTGATTCTCAGGTTAGATTTCAGCCCTAGCCAGAATTATTTGTTTTACTTTCTAGTAGCTCTGTGCATCAACACCCTCAAGGTCCATGTATGCCTTAGGTGTGTCCTGGTAAAATGTGAGGGCATTATCCTGGCCCTCTCAGTTTGGATGTAAATGGAGTTCATTTTTTTCTAACCACGTGCTTCTCAAATGTTCACAGGTTCATAGGTTCATACTAGGCTATCTGCCCTAGGGCATTTATAAGCCTAGCCAGAGTGTGTATGGCTTTCACCACCCATATTAAATTAATTTTGCTATGCCCTTTTTCAAGGTTAGTATACTGTGCCTCTGTCTAACAGTGACACAGAAGTGATACCTGGGGTAAACCTACGATCTTCCATCCACTCATCAAGATTCCTCTTGAAGAGAGTCAATGAGGGACTCTGCCTAACCTGGACTGGGATTTTATTCCAGAGTGAAGGGAGCCTCTGGGTTATGAATCTGTCCCTCCAGCATGTCCTATTTATTTCAGTGCTGAGGTTCAAGTCCTCGAGCGTAGCTCGATGGGATTTGGATTTTCTGAGGTGCAGAATGTCCATTAATTCCGGGTTGGACATGGCTTTATCGTCAGGCACAGATCGCCTCTGAGCAGGCGGTATGCCACTGAGTAGAGCTGGAGTTTCTTTAACCGGGCAGCATACGGCATCTGTTTGAGCCCCTTGATCCTCTTGGTGAGGTACTTTTGGGGTCTTTCCAGTTGCTGCAGGTGTCTGGTAAGGTACATCCAAAAGGGGCATTGTACTCAATTATGGGCCTGATGAGGGATGAGTAAAGAGGCACGATGACCTCCCCTGATCTAGATGTGAATCCCTTCATGATTAGGTGGGCTATATAAAATGTTTTTCTAACCACTTTGGCCACATGGTTGTCAAATGAGAGATTGCTATCAACTTGGGTCCCCAGGTCCCTAATTACTTCTTCTGTACTTAATGGATTACCACCTATGTGGTAATTTGTGGGCACTTTGTTATTGCCAAAGGGATGACTATACACTTTTGGCATTTAACTTGAGGCCATGGCTCTGGCACCAGTTGTCTGTTTCTATGAGGCCCTTTTGGAGGATGCTTGTGTCAGCTGGAGAGTCTATTATGGTGCCCAGTTTGCAGTCATCTGCGAACTTAGTCAGCCACAGTCCTTCCATGTTGGCCTGTACCTCCGAGAAATATATACCGAACAAGAGAGGTCCCAGGACTGAGCCTTGTGGGACGCCACTTGTAACTGGTTTGGAGTCTGACATGGCTCCAGCTATTCTAACCATGTGGGTTCTGTCCTTGAGCCAGTTTGCAACCCATCTAGTGACATAGGGGTTTATATTTAAGCTGGTGAGCTTATCTATAATGCCCAAGTGGGGTATTGTATCAAAGGCTTTTGTGAGGTCCAGGTAGGCTGTGTGGACCACCTTCCCTTTGTCAATGGCCTTGGTG
The DNA here is from genome assembly GCF_019279795.1 of Protopterus annectens. Classification (NCBI taxonomy): domain Eukaryota; kingdom Metazoa; phylum Chordata; order Ceratodontiformes; family Protopteridae; genus Protopterus; species Protopterus annectens. The sequence continues at coordinate 641,215,151 of NC_056730.1, forward strand.
ACTGTTTCAAAGAAATCGACCAGGTTCAAGAGGCAGGATCTTCCCTTAACAAAGCTGAACTGGGTAGGATCCAGTGTCTGCAGGTCCCCAATATCTTTATTTATAAGGTCCATGATGATCCTTTCCATAGCTTTGCAGACCAAGCTAGTGAGACTTATGGGGCGATAGTTTCCAGGATCCGTTGAGGCACCACCTTTGTGGAGAGGGACCACTGTTGCTGTAAGCCACTCTTTGGGTACATATCCTGTAGTAAGGCTGAGACTGAACAGTAGTTTTAGGTTTGGGTTTAGCTCTTCTTGGAGTTCATGCAGGACGCAGCCCGGGACACCGTCTGGTCCCATTGATGCTGTGTTTCTTGCTTTGGAGAGGGCAGCTCTTACCTGAGCATCTGAGATGTCAGGGGGGCAGCACTCTGCTGGGATAGATATTAGCCCTTTTGGTGGGGGGGGGAGTTTGCGCTGAACCTGTCAGCTAGGATGTTGGCAATGTCTGTGGGTTCAGTGTATTTTTGTCATTTTGGACTAATTCTGAGCATATCTGGGAATTCCCACCCAGGTTCCTAACATAACTAAAGAAAGCCTTGTGATTATCCTTAGTGTCCTGTGCAATTTTTCTCTCGAAGCTGGCCTTAGACGATTTTATAAGTGCCCGTAGTTTTTTGCTAATACTGATCAGAGATGCCTTCCCTTTTTGGGATTTTGCTCTGTCATGTAGTAGCTTCCTCCTTCTATTGTATAGTTTGTTTATGGCTGGGGTACACCAGACAAGACATCTGCCTTTGGAGGATTGGGTCTTGGATTTATTTGGGATTGCATGATCCATGCATTCCTGAAAGTGTTAATAGAATGCGTTTATAAAGGATTTTGCGGTCTGGGCCTTATTATCCACAGGCCCGGGGGCTGTGAAGGATTCCACCTTGGTTTTGAGGAGTGTGAAATTTGCTTTAGAGAAGTTTTTCACAAGTAAGTTTCTGTGTTACCTCGTGTTCTGAATTTCTTCAGCGCTGTCCTTTGCTTTGGGATTCCCAGTGAGAATTACTGATTTTTGCTTACTATACGACTTACCTGTAGTTGATTATTGCTTGCACATCTTTCCTGAAGACTTCTGTGCAGACTAAGCAGGTGGTGTTCAGTGGCTGTATTTTCCATTCCGCATAGCACACACCAGCTACATTTTCAATACACTTACATCAAAAAACACTTCTCAAATTAACCATCCTGAGAGCCACCGGGATCGCTTTTTACCTGTATGAACATGTTTTTTTTTTTTTCTTTTGAATTTCTCAAAGTTTATTACATAAGCTAAGAAAAGTAAATAGTTTAGGTAAGCTTAAAAGTTAATCACTTTAAGACAATAGGCTGGATTTGTAAACATCAGAACCCTTCCCTGGCCCTCTTCAAACATAATTTGGATCAATGGATGGGAAATCACAAATTTACACCTGGGGGTAGTGCTTAGGCCCCTTACGGACAGGGGCAATCTGCAAGATAATCAATGCACAAGCACAAATCCATGCCATCTTCTTGCACCCAGGGACCATACATTGGGCAAAATCGGGTTATACTGGCCAGGCTTGTAAGAGCTCTTAAGCTATTAGCCTAATAATTTCCTATGAACCTATAAATGTACACTCTTCTCCTAATTTTAGCTTTATTAATGATTTTTGTGCAACCTTAAATATCAAGGGGGATTTATAAAGGTTATCACAAGTGCAGACTACATCTACACTTAGGGTAACCTTTCTTAGTTAATAGTTAACATAAAAATGTGGTAGGGAAGTTCTTGAATATGGATCATGTACGTTTAGGTCACACTTAGTGCACACTTAGTGTAGGCATTCATGAATCTAGCACATAATATTTCCCCTCAGGAAGTAATGGAACACACAAATCAAAAAAACTGTAAGCCAGAAACCGTCAGCAGCAATCAGCTACCAGGGGGACCTTGGAATCACATTGAAAATGTGATCAACAAGATGTTTAATAAGTTAAGTGCTTTCATTTTGGTTTTAACATTTTACATATTTTTTAAATTAAACTTTGCTTAGGTTTTTCTGAAGTTCTCCATGTGTACTACTAGATAGGGTGCACTTTGATTTGGTGGTGAACATCATGTGATTAACAGGCAGATAGTTTAGTCTATGTAATTCCCTTGTACTGTTGTGATGAAGTTCTGTTGGAATGAAAGTGTTTAACCTATTAAATGTCTTGTTGGTCACATTTTCATTGTGGTTCATGTGCCCCCCGGTAGCTGGTTGCTGTTGATGGTTTCTGGCTTACATTTCCTTCAGGAAGACTGCACTCTTTTCTTAGATGGGGAAAACAAGTTAGGCAGAACATTAGTTTTCATGTAGTTTTTTGTAACTTTCCTGCACCTAATGTCCTGCATCAGGTTAGAGGCAAACACATTATAAACAGCTTGATCCAGGACAGACACCTGCAGGAAATCACTTGCCACCGTACCATCTCAGAGCAACTCCAGACTATTACTCTCGTTCCTCATTATCTAATCATTTCTGATTTACCCTCAAAGTTTGGTGCTCGTACTCACCCCAATCAGCATTGAAAAAAGCCTACTTTTATTGTGGAACTAAGTAAATGTCCTGTTAAAATCCGGATAGATCATATCTACAACAATACTTGTGTCTACCCCCATGATCCAGTTGCAGAGCTGCATGAGGTTAGTAGGGCAGGATGTACCTGCTCTGAATCAATGCTGGAATTTTTTGTGCAGCACATTTTGGCCTTTACTTTAAGACCGACTGCATTATTTTGCCAAATACAAAATAATCACATCATGATCTACTCCGAGCTCCCCCTTTACAGGTCAACATTATAGCTGCTTGTCACAATTCTCTGGGACAATCCTTTCCCTAATGGACATGTTAAATGGTTCTTTCAGGGCTTTTACCATAATCCAAGTAATCCTTATAAGGATACTCAGTGTGTGCGCCATCTCATCCCTGCAACTTGCCCCTCCTTCAGCCCTTCTAGTGACTTTTACATTTCCTTAGTTGTCATTTCCTTATATATGCATCCTCATCCACTCTTGCTCCACTTTCTTAAACAGGTACTCTCCTCTCTGCTTCCTTGATGAACATTGATCTGAAGAGCAAATCAGAATTTTTGTCTTGGTCTCCTTATGCTTTTCTTCCCACTTTCCCTCTTTAATTTCTTCCATTCTCATAATACATGTAGCAGCCTCTTCCTTTTTAATAATACCAGTAGCAGCCTCTTCCTTTATCATAATACCTGTAGCAGCCTCTTCCTTTTTAATAATACCTGTAGTGGCCTCTTCCTTTCTCATAGTACCTGTAGCAGTCTCTTCCTTTTTAATAATACCTGTAGCAGCCTCTTCCTTTCTCATAGTACCTGTAACAGCCTTTTCCTTTATCATAATATCTGCAGCAGCCACTTCCTTTCTCATACCTGTAGCAGCCTCTTCATCATAATATCTGCAGCAGCCACATCCTTTCTCATAATACCCTCTTCCTTTATCATAATATCTGCAGCAGCCACTTCCTTTCTCATAGCACCTGTAGCAGCCTCTTCCTTTCTCATAATACCTGTAGCAGCCTCTTCCTTTCTCATAGTACCTGTAGCAGCCACTTCCTTTCTCATTGTACCTGTGGCAGCCTCTTCCTTTTTCATAATGCCGGTAGCAACCTCTTTTTTTCTGGGTCTATATTACGTTATCAAAAAATATATTTATCGAGCACATCTTCACTGACCAATAAACAGCAAAAACACTAATTTCCAAATGGCCACTTCAGCAAAGTTTTTTCCAGGGTAAAAAAATGCTTGGCCATCTTCGGGGATTTACCCTTAACCCTACTGTAGTGTGATCTCGGAGTTGGCATATTTTGTTAGGGGGGTGGCACAACCCCCCCTCATGGGGGGATGTGGGGGTCGAAGCCCCCCACTATGTAGGGTTTGAAAGTTTTTTTTGTTTTTGTTTGGCCAAGCGATTTTTTTCCCCTGGGAATAAATTCGCTGAAGTGGCCGTTGAGAGATTAGTGTTTTCACTGTTTATTGGTCAGTGAAGACATGTTCGATGTACATGATTTTCAATAACATAATATAAACCCTTCCTTTTTCATAGTACCTGTAGCAGCCTCTTCCTTTCTCATAGTACCTGTAGCAGCCTCTTCCTTTCTCATAACACTTGTAGAAGGCCCTCTTTAACTTCTTTTCCCCATTCACATTTTGGCACAACATACTGTCCTGTACCTAGCCTCCACATAATCTTCCCAGTAAAACACAAACACACGCGTGTGCACAAGCATACACCTCTTCATTCTGTATGTCTCTTCATCTTAATGATTTTCTTACCTCCATAATGATCCAGACTACTTTTATTTATTCATTTTCCTTGTCAGCCATTTTACGTCCTTTTCCATATTTCATCATAATGCTCTTTTATGTTCTGCTATACGTTCTCCATGCCCTTGTTCTCTTGTGACATACCCAGGTCCCTGTTTATGACTAATCCAATCTGTCATCATCTCAGTGTAATTCTAGATTCTGCTTTTTGTTGCTGTTCGCTAATCACTCTCCATAGCCATCATAAACCAGACTGGCAAGTGGATCACAAACTTGCAGTCACAGTTCACAACATCCACAGTATGTGGAACACTGCTTCTCACAATGTGGAATAAATAGGCAAAATGTAGAATGTTTTCTAACAACCTCAACTAAAGTTCATAACATGATTATTAACTGTTACTTTATACTTAAAAAGAGTTATTTAGATGACTTAATTTATATTATTCAATATTATTTACCATGGACATTTGATAAAAAATACTTAACAATAAATGTTTACCAAACCTTTTCAATGTGGAACAGCACAGAACATAGCATTTTTAAGACTCAGAATGAAGATGGACCCTCATAATAAGGTACATTTGAAAGGTATGCTTGTAATTCCTTCATTATCCCCTCAACAGGAAACAATACTAAGGATAATTTATTTCCTCATTGTAGCAATGCATTTTTTAAACCCTACCAGGCAGAACACAAGTGTTAATCTGATTTTTTTTTCTTCCTACACTATAGGGGGAATGCTCCACTCTTCTTCTGTTTAACTGAGCCCCCCCCCCCCCACCTTAACTTCCAAACTTCCATCTTGTTCTATGTCCATTTATTGCCTCTCTTCCTAACTAGATTGTCATCCATCACAGTTACAGACAATGGCCAGTAGAGAGTGCTCCAGTCACCTTTATTACTAGGTAGCTTACCTTGGTTCTTTGGCCTCCTCTCCTTCGTCCTACCACTTTGGCAGCCCTTTTCTGCTCTCTCTTTGGCCTGTCTCTTTTACCTTTATCCTCACTTTCCTCCAGTCACCTTTATTACTAGGTAGCTTACCTTGGTTCTTAGGCCTCCTCTCCTTCGTCCTACCACTTTGGCAGCCCTTTTCTGCTCTCTCTTTGTCTGTCTCTTTTACCTTTATCCTCACTTTCCTCCTGTTACCTTTATTGCTAGGAAGCTTTCCCTTGGTTCATTGCCCCCCCCCCTTCCTTCTGACACTTCATCAGTCCTTTTCTGCTCTCTCCTTGGCCTCTCTCTTTTACCTCTATCCTCTCTTTCCTCCAGCACAATTATTATGTATGATGTGAACACTTTATCACCCCTGCCTACCTTGTCCTTCCTAAACATCCTATAAACTGGTAGTTGTCTCATCCTGTTTTCTTATATTATACATTGGGTTAACTGCATTTCATTTTAGTTTTGCATAACTGTCATTAATAGTAAAAACATATATGAATAAATATTAACACATGCTGCCAGGAGTCTACTACCCCTCCCTACATTGTCCTTCCTAAATACACTGTACCTGGTATCACCACGTCCCATCTTCTTCTTCTTCTTCTGTAATTAGCCCACATGTCAGTCATACCAACTATATAACTTCACCCTATACTATTAGTGTTCCAGCTCAACTTTCTTTCCACCCAAGTTTGCTGCAGTTCTGAGCAACACCCTGACTTTTATCCATTTACTGCATTTTCTGCTCACCTATCTTCTTGTCCTTTTTATTCCCATCATCTCAAGTGCCTCTTGCCTCTGACTGGGTGCATCCAGTTACTAAATATATAAATTACAGCAATGTCAGTTTTCAATGTACATGTGACCCCCTCAACACACAATTAGATGGTTGTAAGCTCAAGAACTATAGTACTATAGTGTTTTATTTGGCTTGTTGCATTAATAACAATAATAAAACAAAGGTGTATTGTTAATTTATCATGTCTTTTTGTTACACTACTGGCAGAATACAGACTCTGATTGACCACATTAGTCATATTGTAGATACCACTTGTCTTGATTTATACGTCACTCATTTCATTAAAATGACAAGTCTTTGACCCTACTATACTGCCAAAAACTGAATGTGTTGTTCTTTCAAAAAGCCATTTCTCTCTAAATGTGACAAAGCAATTATGTATTTTCTTCATTCCAAAATGTTGCAATTTGGGAGATGATGAAGCTGAGTCTGTGGCTCAGAGAGTTTATCCTTTCTGCTCCCTAGCTGTTTGAGGTTTAACTGGAATCCTGGGTGCATAATCAGATAGCTGGACAGGCAGACACAAGTGAAATTCAAAGGGAAGAAGCTACTGGAGTCCTGCAGCATACTACGAATGGTGCACTTATACATCTCAAACAGGGCTGGCCTTAGCTGAAATGGCGCCCTGGGTGAAGTAGTGCTCTGGTGCCCCTTAAGCCCCACCCACACCACAGTCATGAAACACCCCTATTTGAGCCACACCCACAGGGTCACTCCCTAAGAAAGCCACTCCAGTCATAAATGCATAGGAACAATAACTATATTACAAGGTATCTTTAACTACAACTACTTCTGCATAACATTTTCCACTTTAAATACCAGATCCAGATCATGGTCAAATAGGGCCCTAGGCAGGGTAATAGACTGCCCCACAGAGCAGCCGTTCCTGCAGCAACCCAATCCCCGGCAGCAGCCCCCTCTTCAGCCATTCCAGTGTTCCATTATTTGGTTATTAAACAATGTAGTCTCACAATAAAAACAGACTTAGCATAAGCAGTAAACCTCTCTGCCCTTGAAACTCACATTCACCGAAATGGAAAAAATCATATTCATTGAAACGGCATGAAAACCCACATTCATAGAAAATGCATCTAGCCAGTGAAGAATTAAGTTTACCTTTGGGCTGTTTTCAAAACAGACTCCTTGCACACATTTGTTAGGGTCATGCATATGTGTATTTGTTCTTTGATTCACCTTCCTGATTGCATTGAATTATATTCCCTGTATAATACAGCACCACTTGTTAAAGTGTTTTAAATTTGTAGTTTTAAAAATTCTTTTAATAAGCAATGAAACAAAATGTATGAACCAATAACTACCCATTTCAGAAATTTTCAACCATAAAAGGCCACTCAAGACTTCTGTCATTATAATCCACCAATATTACTCCATACTCACAATCTCTGCAGATGCAAAATCATCTGGATTCCACATTAAAGAAAGCCATAATGAAGAGGTTGCTACTGGCAAAATAACTTCACATATCAATGTTGTATCTATAAATTCAGTGACTGCTTTCCTTGAAGAATTAATTGCCTATATTGCATTAACAATTTGATAATATTGCAATAGAAAATGACCTATTGCAGTAGGAAATGACCAACAAGTTCACAGTCACTAGGCATCTCATACAAAGGATATACTCAGGAGTGTAGAACCCCTATCCCCCTTATAATGCACCAAATAATCAACAATCATATGCATAATGCAATATCAGCACTCCATCTACATGGTGTGGAAGTAGAATCCACAGCCTTCTGCACTAAAGGCAATTATGCTACTAACACTGCTTTCAGATTTTGATAAACAAAAAACAGCTAGTGGCACATAGAAACATTTACACTTTTTAGAGTATGTTTTAAATTTGTAGTTTTGAACATTTTTCCAGTAAGCAATGAAACAAAATGTTTGAACCAATAATGACAAAACTACCCATTTCAGAATATTTTAACCATAAAAGGCCCGTCAGACATCTGTCATTACAACCCACCATGCATTTTCTGAAGGAAATGAAGGCTGAAACTCAAATGTATGACATTTATTTAAATCTTCAGTGATTTGCCAGAAAACCACAAATTTTATGATGAACAGGCCAAAGATATGAGGCAAAAATCTGGATAGTTGAGAGGTATGCATACCTCTCAATCTTACTGCAAGAAATCTGGACATTACGTGGATGCAATGACCATAAAAATAGGGACAGATTTTAAATATTACACTTTTTTAACTTAAAGTTGCTAGAACAACAGGATTTGTGTTAACTTGCATTTCTGAAGGATATGAAGTCTGAAAGGCATATATTTGAGATCCTCGGCAGGTTAAACTTCAGGCAAATGATGCTTTTGAGTTCAGTCTTTGGCCATCCATAAGTTACTCTCTTTAAGAACTACCTGTCAGCCTCATCAAAAAATCAAAGTCATCAGTAACTTTATATTTTACTTTTATATAGAACATATTATTAACTTCTGCCAACCAACTTTAGTGGTCTCTTCTTTATGATACAAAATCAACCCCATCATACTATAGTATACCAGTGGCACTTATCCAGGGACCAGTGCAGCCTGTCTCTAAAGTTCCTTAGCTGCCTACCTTCAATGAAATACTTTATTGCATTCTGCTTGCACAAGTAAACTGTTCCTACTTCCAGGGATGCCCATCCCAGCCTGTTTGGTATCCAGAACTTTAAAACTTCAGATTATATGCTCATTTATCCCTTTCCCTCCTAGTACACTCATCTCCTTAGAATATTTTAGGCTGTGCCTTACTCTGTTGAGCTACGTTCCTGTCTTCATCCTTGTCATGAATTTATAGGGTATCTTGACTCTAAGCAGAATTTAAGAGAAATTATCCATTATGATGAGTACATACCTTTGATATCTGTCATGTTAATTGCTGATATTAGTGCTGCCCCAGACTATTTGATCAAGTTAAAAAGAAGAAAAAGAATAGAGGTGGGCTGCAGTCTATTTGGATAAAGTCAAAATCTCATAGAGATGGAGCTGTCCATCTAATTCATATTCAGTATGTACATCATTCATGTGATGTATATACATGAAATAGGTTCATAGGTGTGTGTACTAGGCTAATGACCCCGGAGCCTTTACAAGCCTAGCCCATAGGATTACCCTGACATCGTGCCACCCGACCTTAGATCCCAGTGCCTCTGTCTAGTAGAGCCACTGGAGTGATCCCTGAGATGAATTTTCTATTTCCCATCCACTCATCAAGATTTCTCTTGAAGAGGGCCAGTGAGGTGCTCTGTCTGACATATATAGGTAGTCAATTCCATAAAATGGGCAGTCTCCAGGCTATGAACCTGTCCCTCCAGCACGTTCTGTTGATTGTGGTAATGAGGTTGAGGTCTCAGGAGTGTGTGGTGCAGAGGGATGGTATGCAGAGCCTTTCAGAACCCCTTTGCCCTAGAGCAGAGTATGCTCTTTGGGAGGATTTGTCCTCCCCTAGCCACCAGTAATTGTTTCCTTTCAGTTAATGTTTTCCTTTGGACCAAAGTGCTCACATGTAGTAAAATACAAGTCACACACAGCAATTATGAAGATGTTCTCTGTTTTGTGTTATCTTTTATTCTGTAGTACTCACATTTGTGGGAGCCAGGTATGTTACATTTTTTTTATACCTGGCAAACAATGGCCACTAGCTTCTCCTTCTCATTCACTGGGTCTGTGGGACCATCTTAGCCACCCATTGGCGAAAACTGACCCATATCAGGGATGCATGAGGATCTTGAGGATGCTGATACAGTGTCACAATGCTGCTGGGGAGTGAGCCCTAACTCTCTCCCACCCTGTGGCAGCTTTGCCAGCTCTGCAGTTGCTGCCCACTGGAGGTGCATGTGAACTTTCACACATACCCTATATCTCCTAAGTGGTATAAAGCTTCCAGTGTGGAATTCACCCATCTGTTAATGCTGCTATTGTAATGAGCATAGGTAACCTCCCTGCCCCCAAGGATGGACAAGCCAGCACCAGCTGTTCACTCTCATCCAGCCCCTCCAGCACCTGTTGCACTAGTCAAACCCAGGTCATCTGGAACACAATAAGGGCTTTATCTTTCTGCAGCATGGGGTTGAACTCCCAAGCCCAGTTTGTTATTGTTTGTTATTGACACCTGTAGCTGGGCTAAGAGTTTTGCTCTCCAAGACAGTCCTCTCATTTCCTGACACTGTCTCCTAGAAGTCATTTTTTATTTTTATTCTATTCATTTGCTAATTGGATAAGTCCACTGGACACAAATGTCCCTTTTCATAGATGATCCTTGAGTACTCTCTGATATTCTCAGAGTCACACAGTAAGCAAATGGAGGTACAATGAATAGGAGAACCTTGTACCCTGTTCAAAAAGCAGACAAACAGCTTAGAGGCTTAATCCTCTGCACTAACTGCAAGACAGTTAACACACAAAACTGCCCAAGCTTGTTGTTAAATGAAGTATATACTCTAGAACTAATCTGAAGAAACCTGTACTGTAGTAATGTACCTGATAGTGAAGCAGAGCCATCATCTGCTTTGCTTGTTCACAATTGCTGGCTGTGTGAGTTGTTTAATAATGCCACTTGCCAACATTCTTGTTGAAGCCTCAAACTTTCCTCAACCCATGCTTCCTTGTAGATGTTGAATCAAGAGATGACCAGAGAATACAGCAGTTTGTGGGTTCTAAGTGTAAACGCATCTAGCATGAGACAGACAGAGGCATATGATAATGGAAATAGAGCAATCACGTCATTCTGCAGAGTCTGATATTTCATCTGTGGCTTGTCTTTTTCTCATATGCTTCCTAGGCCAGCATGAGACTGATCTGTTGGTCTGAATTCACACAACCCTCTAGGCTTTGGTTTAAACACCAGAGAAGCTGTTAGAAGGACCAAAGCAAGCACGCTTCTGAACATGAGGATAATAGTTTAATTTTAGAAGAAAAGAGGAGTCATCAAGGTAGGAATCTTTGGGCAGGATAGTGTTTATGTTTAAAAAAAAAAAAAGAAAAATAAATGATACAAAAAAAGAATGATTGCACTAGCAGCACCAGTTATTTCATGACAACTCCGTTGCATTACGTATATGCAAACACCGTAAGTAAAACGGTGATAACAAAAATAACATTGCTTAACGATCACAGCCATTGCAGTACAATAAAAGCTGAGGGTGAGTCTACAGTCATTATTTGAAGACCGACCCCTAAACCGGGAAAAGCCGAGAGACACAACAACTGTATCGCATGTCACTGGAGCTTTGTAAATCAGTGACAGTACCCCACCCCCCCTTCCTTATTGCAACTTTATCTGTGTGCTACAACTATGTGATGTTACACTGCAGATCACAAGGGGTTAACTTGGTGAGGGTATCCTTGAATTGCCGATTCCATTTGGCTATGTTAGAAAGGGGGTGTTGTGGCACATTCCATTCGGAAATCATCCCCCAACTCCTTTCGGGAGCTCCAGTAGCTTACATTCCCTTTCCGAGTAGGAAAGGAGTTAGTGATTCATCCTTGATGTAGAAAAGGATTACACAAAAACAGTAATACAGGAAATAAAACCAAGCCAACACAAATTACCTTTTTTTTCTTTAATTCTGTATATACTTGTTCGTATTGTATGTTGGACTCGAACTCGTGGATGGACTTAATTGGAGCCGGTGGGATATTAAGACTGTCAGGCACATTTTACACCTACAAGTGATGTGGGGTCCTGGGAGCAGGATAACTGATGCCTTTTGTGGTTGAATTTCAAAGAATCCTGATAGTGGAACAAACTATACTAATCCCCGTCACACATACAGACACACGTAGGTAAAAGAAAACTTTGGGGCATCCAGCGACTACTAAAGCACTTTACTAGCTAACTTTTAATAAGTTGAGGTACCAGAAAGAAAAACAAGACAGTTTACAATGCTCTTCACAAAGGTAACATGTTTGGAAAGGAGCACAGCATGTTAAGAAGCAGTTCCCCAAATGGTGCTTGTAACTCGCTAGCCCCTACTGCCATTTTTTTTTTTTTATTATTATTATTCTTGAAACCTCCAGTCCTGGCCAACCTGCAGCTGTAAAAGTAGGAGGGGCGTTCGCTTCCCCCTCCTCGCCCTACGATTCCAGCGCCCTATGGTTTATTTATTTTAATTAATTTACTTTTTTTATTAAGAAAAGTAAATTACCTAAAATAAATAGATAAATAAACACAAATTGCGCCCTTTACAAGGCTGGCCTGTACGGAGCCCTAGGCGGTCGCCTAGTTCGCCTATGCCTAAGGCCGGCCATGATCTCAAAACTCATGGGGGCCAGTGCTTGCCAAGTACTGTGCATGCATCAAAGCCAGGAGAAGTGGATGCATGTGAGCAGACATCTGCATAATGCAGATATCACATTGTATCTGCCAGCCAGTAGGTAAAGCATAGTGCCAGAACCATTGCCTAAAACTCAATGCAAAAAAATGCACAATCGTACCCTTTAGGAATTTGACTACCCTGGCAAATTACAACACTGATAACACTCCCATAAGAGTACACCCAGTGGTAAGGGACCTGGGAATTCAGGTTGACAGTAACCTGAACTTTGATCATCAGGTGTCCATGGTAGTGAGAAACATGGCACAACTTATAAGTAAGGGCAAGGCATACAGCTCTAAGGTGTTCATAGTCCCACTATACTCAGCCCTCATTAGACCAATAATCGAGTACAATGCACCTTTGGCATATACCTGAAAAGGTGCCTGCAACAGCTGGTGTGGACACAAAGATTTTTCACTAAAAAAAATACAGGGTGTAAATAATATATCCTATGTGGAGCACCTCAAAGCCTTGTCCCTGTACTTAGTCTCCTACAGACTACAGAGTGGTGATTTATGCCTACCTTACAAGGCATCCTCCCATCCAGTCCTGATGGATCTGCTATACATTCAGAAAACAAGCAGCACTGACCTGATCTAAAGATATAAACCTCATCTGTGACATGAACAGAACATGTTGGAGGGACAGGTATACATCTCAGAGATTACCCCTTCTCTGGAACAGACTCCCTATTCACGTGAAACAGACTCTTCCCTAAGCCTATTCAAATGCAATTTGGACCAATGGATGGGAAATTGCAAATTCACCCCTGGCTTGGGGGAGTATGTAGATGCCCTAAGGCTAGGGCATATACCACAACCATTTCAGTCCATGGACATTGATAATCGGGAAAATTGAGCCATGAATAGTTAGGCTTAAAAAGGCTCTATTTTCATGTTTGCTTCTACCAAATGCCTATACTACCTCACACACCTTCCTCAAATGTTTCTTTTAGAAATAACTTTTTATTAATGTTCTTATTATCTGCCTCATCATTCTAAACTATATCAAATTGGCTTTTACTGTACTTCTTTAACACTAACTTCAGTTCTCATTTCAAAAGTAAAAATGACAAACTAGACTGTAGAAAATGTAATACAATTCACCTTCTTTAAATCACTTTTTATAGCCAGTCTTGATAACAACTGGCTATCCACTTGCCTCATCGTTCTATGGTGCGCTTGACACCACCAGAGCAAGTAACACTGACTTCAATGAGACTGAACATCCTGGCCCAGTACTCATCATACCATCACATGGGTTAACAAATCTCAGTACACCAGACTTATGTTTAAATATATGTACACTGTTGTAGCGAATGTGTACATGTGATTATATGTAGTATACAGTGTTGCTGTGCAGTTGTACAATGTTATAATCAGGCTGGTATTTCTGCAACACATTGTAATTTGTTGCTCATATGTTCCACTAAGATGCAGATCTTCTGAGAATTAGCTTATGGGTGACTGTTCTTAAGTGTCCCTTTTTGGGCTACTGTGGGTGATTCTGAAGACTGGTTTCTAGTCGCTGAGTACTCTGTATTATCTATCTCAGTGTTGGCTATGCTGGAGCTTCCCAAAGCAGGTTTTACCCAACGAGTATCCATTTTGTTCTTCTCTGTGTGATGTGTGGTTATCATCTCTAACAGTGTGACATGTCCTTTTCAAAGTAGGATGCTTACAGTGATAATACACTTTCCAACTATTCTGGTTTCTCTGTAGGTCATTTTACAATGTGCCTGGATATTGACGTGGGTAAAGTTTCTTCCCAAAAAGTCAAGTTCTGTACTTGCAAGTTTTACTAAACAGGTAATACTCCATGAGAAATGTGTTTTTGACAGGTTTCTTTATACAGTCATAGACATGAACAGCATCCATTGTTAAAAAACTATACAACTGATAATTTATTGATAAATGTAAAGCAGCTGGGCTATTCTCTGTTTAGAATCCATAATACTTGTGCAAAATGGAAGTGGTATCCTTTATTTGTGGTCAGAGAGAAATTTTCTTTTCTGGGTTTAATTGTTGCCTTTTCAAAAATAAATCATTGCACACATATTTAAATGACAGCTCTATTTGCTGCATTCTGGTTGGTTCATAAGTAGTTACTAGCATGCAGACCATTAAGGAGCCTAGCCCAAATTCTTAACTGTCCCAAAGCTCTGTCTGCTTAAATGACTTGCTTAAGGTCACACAATAGGCAAATAAAGACAAAGGGAAACAAACCTGTACCTCAGGAAGTATCTCATAGCCTTAGGCCTCTGCATTAACTGCCAGACACTAAAGGCTGTACTGGGGATCAAATCCGAAACATTCTGGGTGTTAAGTAGACATGATAACAATCACAATAAAGAACCCACCATTTATCTCAGTTTAGAAAGATGGCTCTGTATTAGGCAAGCTGTAGTGCCTCCCTACCTTCTTTATCATTAGGCAGTAAATCAAAGGCACACTTTGCATCTTAGTTGGCTGTTCTATACACGAATGCATGATGTACAGTAGCCTAGATAAGGAATTCTTTATGATGGCATAATGTCTATGTCACACAATATTTTTACAACATTAAGCAGATTTTCTTTTGTGAATAACAGGAGGGTGTTAAGAGTTCGATGCATTATCTTTTGTATTGCTGTTATACATGTTTATGAAAATATTGAGCTTAGAAATGAAGCACTGCCAGCAACCTGAAGTTTTAGTTAGCTTAAACTATCAGACAGTGGACAGGATCCAACTATTCAGACCAAAACAACTCGAAAAAATATGAAAGAATAGCCTTTTGAGCTATTCAAGCAAAGCTAAAACACCAAGTAGTAGTAGTAAGAAATATTTGTAAATTAAATGCCAAACAATAGTAAAAAATCTTGTTGCAATCAAAATTCCTTCACTTTTGCAAATAAAAACAGCTTCACATTCTTTCTACCAAAATAACAAATCTTGTTGTGATTAAAAATAGCTTCACGTCTTAGTAGCAAAACAACAAATCTTTTTTGGGTAAAATGTTTATAAATCGGCAGATAAGCACTGTGCTTCTATAAAGAAACTAGAAATAAATCTTGTGTTTATACATATTTCAAAAACAAAGAAAAAGTCAAAAATTTATTTAATTCTATAGAAATGTAAACACATAATTGTGACTAAATAAAATCTTAATATACATTAGAATGTAGGTGGTTTTAATATTCCAATGGTTATCTTGCTTCCAGCTTCTGTGTGATTGAATGGAGTGCTTGCAGCTAGGAAATTCAGTAGTAAATTTGAATGAGAGAACTTTGTAAAACTGGTGTGCTAAAAGACTTATAAATGCACCTATAAGGATATAGTAATTGAGGTTTGTATGTTTGGTGTTTTTTATAGTATCATACATGTGTACCATTAGGTGTTAAGCATTTAATCAACTACGTAGGCTAACTTGTCTAAAACACATACTATACTACCTATTGTCTGTGTGATTGGATATAGAAACTGTATGCAGGAAATCAGGAAGTAAAATCTGACTGGGTGAAAAACTGAAATGCTGATCTGCCATGGGTCTTATAGCCAATACCAGGGTACTTAGTATTATCGCAACCAGATTTGTAAAGTTGTATAAATCATAATGTTTTCGCTCCTGTAAAACATTTGTTGACATGTACATTTACTAAAGTGAATAACAGTAAACTTTTTACATAGCTTTACTTCATTAACCAAAAAGGAAGCTGACCCTGTATTTTGGGGGATGAAAATGCTTACTTAACATGAAATGCAACCTGCTTGCATGCAATTCAGTGTTGACATATTAGCATCACATCTGGAGTCAGTTTTTAAGCTATTACGAAGTTATGTGAACAGTTGTTTTAAAATCAGTTTTAGGCACATTTTGTCCCCATACGGAAGGATTTCTGTGTTGCCATAGTGAAACTGATCAGAAACGTAGGAGCACAGTCTGCCTATGAGAAATGCAGCAAAGCGATATTTCGGTTCAACGTCCATTATACAATTACAGCAGGTGTTAGGAAAGTAGTACATTACAGTAGTTAATTACTGCAACTGTTTCTGAGCAAATGTTTCTCAACGGTTGATTTAGGAGTCTCATTTAAAAAGTATTATAAATAAGTAATAGACATACAAGATCACTTTTATATGGGTTATCTGGAAAATGTTAGGACACAACATGGTTCGACGGTCTGTGTTTTACAACAAGCGACTAATGCAAAATGTCCACTTGCAGTTGATTAACAAACTCCTGCTTGGCTTTCTTATTGCTGTTCGTGTTTCACAACCATAGTGAAAAAAAGAGTAATTAGGACTTTACACACCCCTGTTTTACTTAAAGATAAAGTAATTTCATGGAAAAATTATGATTTAAACAAGGTTACAAATCTGATTGCGATAATATGTAAGTACCAACACCAGTAACATAACTCAAATTATGAAGTCATCACTGGTGCTTTTTATGAGACCCATAGCAGACCAGCATTTCAATTTTCTCACCCAGTGAGATTTCACTTCCTGATTTCCTGCATACAGTTTCTCTAGCTAATCACACAGACAATGGAGAGTGTAGTGTGTGTTTTAGACAAGTTAGCCTACACAGATGAAAATCCTGAGCTTGGAAGGTCAGTATTTTGCTTTTAAGTTTGCATTAGTCCAGTTGTGGCACATGTGGGTTTTGTTTTTATGTTCTTTTTTTAAACAAGAAGCATCGTTATTAAATTATCACATACGACACAGGCAGTCTTACATTTATATGAATGAAAATAAACCATTCAAAAAACTTGTAGAGCCAGCAAACAGTGACAGGCAAAAGGTAATTTATTGGTAGGAAGACAAAAAGCTGAAAATAAAGCAAACCGGTTTCGGCTGTCAAGCCTTCTTCAGTGCACTCCCTTTGAACATAAACCATATCAACATAATTCCAGTTGCAAGCATTATACATTGCAAACCATGCTGACACAACTGTAGCTGTAGACATTATACATCACTTATGATACATCCAGTCATTGCTAGTCAAACATTACATTATTCATATCCTACCTTCTTTTAAACATCGTTTCTCCTCTGAATGTATTGATCCCACAATTCCCATTTTTCCTAAGTAATTTGTTCCTACTATTTTCTAAAGATATCAATTCCAGTTGTTTTATCACTGTTACTATATTCACTGTTTCTAGTAAAGTTGGGTTGAACTTTGATTTCCATTTTCTAGTAATTGTTTTTTGGTAGCCATCATAATTAGACTCAGCAAGGCCTTACAATGTCTAGGCAATTTTGATTCTGTATCATGGGAATCTTTAAAGCCTGCCAGCTCATTACTCTCCCAGAAAATATGTTACCAGCTACCTTTTTCTTTCCCATCACACCTCCAACATTTGCTGTCTATCTGAGGAAAAATTCTTTGGAGTTTACTTGGAGTATGACGTACCTATTTAAAACACTTCCAAGCAAAGATCCTAAATCTTCCAGACTTTCTTGCATATTTTTATGAGAAATACATATATTCCCCCCATTGTTTCTTTGTCAGTTGCTTATCCAATCTCTCTTCCCAAATCTTTTTACCCTCCTTTGATTGATTCTTATCATTATCATGTAATATTTTATATGCTCTACTAATTATTCCTTTCTTAATGCCAGCTTCTTTTCTAGATTATACTAAAAACTCTACCAGAGCTGGTCTTTCATTCAGGACACCCTTATTTCTTTCTCTTTGACTATATTCTGATATCAATTCTTGATAGGGAAGGCAATCTCTAACCTGCAGTCCAAATAAGTTATTGGCATCTTCCCATTCTATTACCTTTCCCTCTAGTTATTTGGCCCAGATACCTTGGTTCCATTGCCAGTTTTCGTGAATAAATTCCATCCCCTTCTTGCTTATTGCTTGTATCCTTAATTGCAGTTAAATTTATCTGAAGAATCTCCTTTCTCCATTCCTGCGTTGGCTTAGTTCTTAGAATACTTTCTGCTACGTTATGAATATAACATTCTATATAATTATTGTTATTCTCCTCAAAGGTCTACATTCAAAATCTCAGTCTCTCCTTGTTTCTTGAGCTTCCTCCTGCTTCATCATCTTCTCTTACCACTTTGAATTATATTTTTCTGCTTGTGCTATATATATGTGCCTAAACTATGCTGCTCTGAAATATTCATTCAAATTAGGTAATTCCAATCCAATCTACCTTATTCTATTGGAATAATAAATTTATCCCACTTCCCCTCCCAAACAAAATCCTTCAGTTCTTTATT
This sequence comes from Protopterus annectens, assembly GCF_019279795.1. NCBI lineage: Eukaryota > Metazoa > Chordata > Ceratodontiformes > Protopteridae > Protopterus > Protopterus annectens. Next base: position 641,233,772 of record NC_056730.1, read on the forward strand.
AATTGTTATCTACAACTTCTTCTCTGGTTGATAAAATATTCCTGACCTGTATATAAGATTAAAGGGATTAAAAACACTTTAACTGCTTGTATCTTACTACTGATATCCATATAACAGAGCTTCCATTTCTCAGTTTTTGTATTATCTTTTGTTTAGGCTCTTACCACATGTCCTTAGCTGCTACACCAGAATCATTTTAATCCACACTCCTAAATACTTCATTTTTATTATATGTCCCCATAAACATGGCCATTGCTGAACCAATTAATGTGTGGATACATAATTTACTTCTATTGCCTTTGTTTCAGCTCCATTAATTGTGTATTCCAAAAAGATTTTAAACTGTCTCAATATATTCTACAACCCTGAAATGTCCCTTTCTTGTTTTGTCAGGTATAAAATAATATCATCTGCAAATAGAGCTAGCGTTTTTGACTACCATACCAAATATATACTTGAATTTCTCAGACCCTTATTTTCTTTGCCAATGGATCTAAATATAATGCAAATAACAAAGGGGAGAGAGAACACCCCTGCCTGGTTCCTCTGCTCAAGCAGAATCAGAGAGGACCCACCCACTTTAATTTTTACCTCTGATCCCTAATATATCTTCCTAATCAACATTATAATTTTATCAGGGAATGCAAATGCTTTCATTGGATTTCTCATAAACTCCCAGCTTATTCAAATGCTTTCTCTGCACCAAGACCCACCAACAACAGTGATATTTTCTTACACTCAGCTTTCCTCTGGATCATCAGTGTTCTGTTTATGTTGTCAAATGTTTGCCTTCCCTCCACAAAACCACATTGATCCATATCTATCAACTTGGCATAATCTTCGTCATTCTTGTAGCCATTATAGATTTAAACATTTTATAATCATAGTTTAGGATTGAAATGGGCCTGTATGAAGCTGGATCTGATGTGTCTTTACCCTCTTTCAGTATTACATCCACCACTGCTTTCTTCCAGGATGTTGGTGCTTCTCATCCTCTTAAAATACTGTTCAACAAACCTTCCAGACCTTTATCAGTTTTCTCCCACCTAGCTTCCAAACTTCCACAGGAATACCATCTATTCCTGGGGACTTTCCTGTAGTTTGGTTACACATCACCATTTTAATCTCATCTCTTCCTGTCCTGTTAGTAACTGAGCCTCATCTTCCTCTAACTTTGGTATATTTGATTCTTTCATAAACTTTTCTATTTGCATCTTTTCTAAATCTCCATACTTCTCTGTTTTATACAGACTTTCACAAAATGTCCATAATATTTCTAGTACCTCTACAGGATATTTAGCTATCTTCCTTGTTATAGGCACCCTAAGCTTAGTTATAAACCTTTCTACTTCTGTTGGCTGAGTCATTGTGCTAAAAGTCTTTGTGCTCTGGTATTACTATCAGAAACAGTTGCTTAACACCAGTTTTTCTAAACTCATCATGTTACTGAGGTAATCATTTATTTTCTGCTTAGCATTCTGTAATTGCTTCTCCTAGTGTTCTTTGAGATTCCCCCTCTTCTGCAATACTTTAACATTTTTCACTCCCTCTAAACAATTCTTGTTACTTCTTAAGCATATTTCTCTTTCTTTCCACACCATTTCTAAACACCACTTTAATTTTATCCTACTCCCTAACTATATTTTCAGAAGAAATGTCTATCTTCTATAGTAACAATTGAATAATTTCCCCTACCCATTCCTTAAATTCCTCTCTTTCCAACAGAAAGGTGGGAAGGCACTAGAGTCACATGTTTATTTCATTATCCTGGGTTTTTATTTTGGTTATTATTGACATATGATCTGAAATAGTTATTGGACGCATATCAAAACTTTCAATTAAATGCACATGTTCCTGTGAAATGTAAATTCTGTCTAGCCTAGCGCAGTTTTTGTATCTTGAGGAATACTGTGCAAATTTTCTAAGAACTCCTACTATTGAATTCACATTTTCATGCTAAATATGTTCGTTAATGTCTTCAAAAATCTACTCTCTTTTGTTATATTTCCCCTTCTGGGCGACCCAGACACTTTTTCAAATCAGATTCTAGTCCCCACCTATAAGCAATATTCCTCTGCTGAAAACTGATTATTTCTCTCAGAATTTTCTTAAGATCCATTATAGCAGTTTTAAGTGGAATATAAATACATGCCAGTGTAATCCTCCTCCCTTGCCAGTAGCCTCCTAGTACTACACAGCTACCATTATTATCTTTTTTATCATCTTCTATCAGTATTGGAGCTCATTTTGCAATTAATATAAGTACTCCTCTTTTTCTTTGTCCCAGGTATTGCACTGAATAACCATCATGAAAACCTTTCTTTGTCAAATTCACATGTTCAGTTCTTTCCAAATGTGTCTCCTCCATTTGGACTCTGCATTTTTTAAAATAGATCACTACTCTTTCTTTTTTATATATAGCTATGAGGCCATTCACATTTAAAGAAAAAAGAGTGTCATTATGTTAAAAAAAATGTCCACCTTTTATTTGTAATAACTTTTTTGTTAAATATCTATTTCCAGCTTTTGTGTTACATGTACACTGTAATGTTTGGCAGGAGTTGTTTCTTGTCATATCCACTTGAGCCTATATTGCAGCTTACAAAACTTTGTTTTATTGAAAGCCCTCAAATGAAAAAACAAATACACTCCAATATACCCCTAAAAATATTAACTTAATATGATCACACAAAACTATGTCCATCTTCAAATTCTGAAGTTTTATGATTCTAATTGGAACAATTGTCCCAAACTGACAGTCACAGCCACAAACATGGGTTAACCTAAAAGGAAGGTTATCCATGCTAAGATGCATGGTACAGCTTGTGATTCTACTAAGTGGTGTCTGGTTTTTGTCTTATCTTTATTGCTCTCCCAGAATGGGAAAACACTTGAATGCTTTCATAAAGATTATCTCCTAGCAATAAATAGAAAGAAAGAAAGAAAAGTATTCTGTTTTTATTGGTCTTTATCAGACTGTCTTCATGGAGGCATGAGAACCAGATAAAGAGTTGCTTCTAAAAAGATGTGTTTATTTGCTACAGGAAAGCTTTATTATATTCAATGTTGTTGTTGTTGTTTGTCTTTTGTCTTTTCCCTGTTAGGGGTCACCACAGAGGAACTCCGGTCCGCTAATGATTGACAGTAGGTTTTTACGGTGCCAAGTTGCCAGCTCGACACCCAACCTTCAACGAAGGCAGGCCCATTCATGCATGTCTTTCGGAATGCCACTCGACCGCGGGGAGGACATGCAGACTCCACACAGAATGCTCTTTTTTATTTATTTGCTTTCTCTTAAAACATATTACTAGATAAATAACACAGTAATTTCCTTATGCAAGAATGAGAAAAAGTGCATCAGTTTTTCTTGTATCATATTTTTTGACCAGACTTTTCTTCTTTTTTTTTGACACCGCAGTGCCTACATTTCTTAAAATGGAACAAGGAGAAAATGAATAGAAGTATCCTCATTACACTTGAAAATAACTGAGAAAACTTTACTTTATAGCATGCAGATTATATGATGCATTATAAAAATATTACTGTTAAGAACATAGCTTTGTTTTACTTAGTTAACTCTCTCCCTCCTCTTCCCCTCTCCTAAGTGTTCCCCCAAACATTAATGACATGATGAAGGGAATATGCTTTAGAGTCCCCAACAAGTTTAACAGAGTCAAAAAAGTACAATATTTTTTTAGGTTTTCTTGCTCTGTCATGTTTCACAAATATATAATTAATGCTTTGTTACCCCATATTTATTTGTCAATTTCTGAGTAACTCGTTTTATTCCTGTTTATCTTCATCTCCCAAATCTAGTCTCTGCTTAATTTCCAACATACTTTCAGTACTTCTAGTCAGCTCTTGTGCTTTTTTCTGTCTCTCAAGCATTTTCTGATGAAACATTGGAAAAGGTTTCACTGGCGTATCTCTCTGTGGTCTTTATTAGCAGAAAAATACAAAGCAGAATCCCCTTCTATTTCACAGCTCACTTTTTGTTGGACAAACTTGTATATTTCCTCCTTAGCATGTTCTGCATCAAAAAAATATTTTGTCCCACCAGGAAAGAATATTCTGAAGATATCAAGGTACAGCAGTTTGAATCTCACTCCTGCTTCTCATCATCCTCTCATTAGTGGAATAAAATGTACTCCTCTTCTGTCTGGTGTACAGTTAGTAATCACTTTCGACAAAAACTGTACTGTCTCCAACTTTTAGTATTTGTCCTTCTGCCGCAGTTTTGTCAGAATCATCTTTACTATTAAAGGTCTACGTTGCTTTCTTATGGCCAGGTTTGGAGTAACTCCTGCTGCAAAATACCAGTCCAGCTGCTTATTTGTACTTTCATAAAATTAATGCAGTCTGTTCCTTCCAAGAGACCCTGTAGATGTAATAGAAATATTTGGGAAATTTTATGAAAATCTGTACAAAATAGAGAAATATGGAAATCAAGAAAAAGTACAAATGGAGATGTTTATGGAGGACTTAAATATGCCAAGGTTAGAGGTAGATGAGACTCAATTACTAACAGTCAGGATAAGAAGAGATGAGATAAAAATGTTAATAATAACAACCAGTCTACAAGAATGTCCCCAGGAATAAATGGTATTTCTGTGGAAGTTTGGAAGCTAGGAGGGAAAAACTGATAAAGATCTGGAAGATTTTCTTTAACAGTATTTTAAGAGGAGGAGAAGCACCAACATCCTGGAAGAAAAGTAGTGGTGGCTGTTATACCTAAGGATGGTAAAGACTAATCAGATCCAACTTCATATACGCTTACTTCAATTCTAAACCATGCTTAGAAAGTGTTCATGTCTGTAATGACTAAAAGAATGGCAAAGGTGATGCCAAAATTACCGGTATGGATTAACCGAACAAGGATGATTCAGAATGCAGCAGAATGTAAGAAAATACCACTGTTGTTGGTGGGTCTTGATACAGAGAAAGCATTCAACAGAGTAAGGTGGGATTTTATGAGCAGAGCAACGGAAACATTTGCATTTTATGACAAAATTATAAACTTGATTAGGAAGGTATACAAGGGATTTAGGAACTTTCCTCAAAAGTGTTTACATATGTATTTTTATACCCCAGGTAGAGTCTAAAGAAATTTCCTCGGGTAGACAGAAAATGTTGGAGGTGTGATGGCAAAGAAAGAAGTATCCTCATTACACTTGAAAATAACTGAGAAAACTTTACTTTATAGCATGCAGATTATATGATGCATTATAAAAATATTACTGTTAAGAACATAACTTTGTTTTACTTAGTTAACTCTCTCCCTCCTCTTCCCCTCTCCTAAGTGTTCCCCCAAACATTAATGACATGATGAAGGGAATATGCTTTAGAGTCCCCAACAAGTTTAACAGAGTCAAAAAAGTACAATATTTTTTAGGTTTTCTTGCTCTGTCATGTTTCACAAATATATAATTAATGCTTTGTTACCCCACATTTATTTGTCAATTTCCGAGTAACTCGTTTTATTCCTGTTTATCTTCATCTCCCAAATCTAGTCTCTGCTTAATTTCCAACATACTTTCAGTACTTCTAGTCAGCTCTTGTGCTTTTTTCTGTCTCTCAAGCATTTTCTGATAAAACATTGGAAAAGGTTTCACTGGCGTATCTCTCTGTGGTCTTTATTAGCAGAAAAATACAAAGCAGAATCCCCTTCTATTTCACAGCTCACTTTTTGTTGGACAAACTTTTATATTTCCTCCTTAGCATGTTCTGCATCAAAAAAATATTTTTTCCCTCCAGGAAAGAATATTCTGAAGATATCAGGGTACAGCAGTTTGAATCTCACTCCTGCTTCTCGTCATCCTCTCATTAGTGGAATAAAATGTACTCCTCTTCTGTCTGGTGTACAGTTAGTAATCACTTTCGACAAAAATTGTACTGTCTCCAACGTTTAGTATTTGTCCTTCTGCCGCAGTTTTGTCAGAATCATCTTTACTATTAAAGGTCTACATTGCTTTCTTATGGCCAGGTTTGGAGTAACTCCTGCTGCAAAATACCAGTCCAGCTGCTTATTTGTACTTTCATAAAATTAATGCAGTCTGTTCCTTCCAAGAGACCCTGTAGATGTGATAGAAATATTTGGGAAATTTTAAGGTGATGCCAAAATTACCGGTATGGATCAGTGTGGTTTGTGGAGGAAAGGCAAACATTTGACAGCATTAACCGAACAAGGATGATTCAGAATGAAGCAGAATGTAAGAAAATACCACTGTTGTTGGTGGGTCTTGATACAGAGAAAGCATTCAACAGAGTAAGGTGGGATTTTATGAGCAGAGCAATGGAAACATTTGCAATTTATGACAAAATTATAAGGTTGATTAGGAAGGTATACAAAGGATTTAGGAACTTTCCTCAAAAGTGTTTACATATGTATTTTTATACCCCAGGTAGAGTCTAAACAAATTTCCTCAGGTAGACAGAAAATGTTGGAGGTGTGATAGCAAAGAAAGAGGTAAATGGGACCATATTTTCTGGGATTGTAATAAGTTGGCAGACTTTAAAGATTCCATGCAGACTGCTCTCAGAGAAAAAGAGAAATTGGTGTAACTAAAGAAAGGATTTCTTGAGCTATGGTACAGAATCAGAATTGCCTTCACACAGTAAGACCTTGCTATGTCTAATTATGGTGGTTGCCAAAAAAGCAATTACTAGAAAATGGAAATCAATGTCTAAACCAACTGTACTAGAAGTAGTGACTATAGTAACATAGATAAAACAACTGGAAATGGGTTCTTTAGGCAAGGTTCTGATAAAAAAATATTTTAAAACACTTGTGTGGCTCTTGTAATCAGTATAAATATATTTATGAAGGGGAATCAAATACGCTTAGAAATATAATTACATCTAGTATTAGGTTCAAAAGAGGTAAGAGGTAAGTGTGGAAATTATGGAGTAGTTTATTTAGTCTTGTGTATTAAATGTGATTGTTTTTATGTGGGAAAGAAAGAGAGAACACTTCAAATAATAAGATATTAGCATACTTATAGCATTGTAATATAAACCACACAAACCACCAGTCTGTAAAACATAAATTGAAAACTTTAATAGTGAACCATAAAACCAATAAAAAGAATAGCACTTTCAGGACTATATCCCTACTTCAGATGCATATCCATGGAACACCAGTCATTTTAAACAATCATAAACCAATCAGAAATACCATTGGGGTCTATGCCCCCTCAAGGTAGGATTGAGCAGAAGCATCGCATTTAAACCTGGACTTCTGTCAGCCTGAAGTTCTCTAATCCAGTGAATCTCACAAAACTCAGTAAAGTTAGTCAGATTGCCCCATCTCACAACCTATAAAACCAAAAAAAGAAAATGAATGTCCACTGTTATCATTTATATGTTGATATAAAGCATTGTGCTTGGATTTCAGTCTAAAAAGAATGGATGACCTTACATATGCCCCCAATATCACTAGTAATGCATATCATTCTGTGTGAGTAAAACCAGTAACCGGCTGAAAGAGAGGATTCTTCAACACTGCAGTGCTTTAAGACTGAAATATAATGATTATTTGGTATAGGATAAGATATCTGTACTTTATTTTTTCTATTTATGTCCACCTGCATTTTTGTGCTTTGGCCAGTAGATGGAAGTAAAGGATGATTAATATGTTACTGTTTTAAATGCAGAAAAGTGTTAAGTTTTCAACTTATGAATATAACATTTTTTATATGTGAAAATGTTTATATGCATCAACTTTTAACATTTATAAATTTACAAGTTTTTCATTTCATATATAGGATGCAACATTTATTTATTTATAGCATTTCTCATACAGAAGAAGTACTGTGATTATTTTTTAAACCTGTAACTTGTTTTAATTAGTGTTTATTATTGGATGGTGTATAATTGACAGGTAGAGATGTTTTGCTATATAAAGGCAATGATTTTATGTGGAATTTTATCTGAAGACATTTTGAAACAAAAATGTGGTGATTCAGTTAAAGCATTACATTTTTTGCTGGCCTTTTAATAAATTGTTTATTTTGCATTGGATACACTGCTTCACAAGTGCTTTTGTATTTTACTGATTTCCCTTTTGGGCTGCACTTATTTTTGCTTTTAACAATCAGGTGTTATTTGAATCTCAAGGTATAGATCTCTCTATTTTCCCAAAAGGTACGTGCAGTGTTAGCCAGTTTGGTGGTGGTGGGGGTATTCCTATTCTCATGCAATTCCTGTTGTTTGCTTGTACCAAGTACCAAAAAAGTATAAGGAATTATTGTGGAGTACTACGTCTAAATTCTGTTATTCTTAACTCACTGGTGTGACTGTCTCATTTTTCAATTTTGAGGTAACAGCTTGCAGGCAGAAGTGGTGGAGAGAACATCTACTGACCCAACAGAAGTCTTCTCATGTACTGTAATGTCTTTTATTTTCTCTTTGAAATTCAAGAAATCGTAATAAATGATCATGCTTTTTAGACCAGAGGTTTGAGTTTGTTTTCCAAATGTACAGTGATTGATTCTGTAACTGAACCCCCCTCATGCAGTAAGTGGCCTGTATGGTGGTGGATTGTATGAAGATTTGGAATGCCAAACAAATCTTAGGATTTTAGGATATACTATGGTAAAAAAAAAAGTTTACTTTTTCTTTAATGAGATGTTGGTCAGCTATTTGCCAAAACTTGCAAAACATTTATGATTACATCATTTCACAATGGCTTTATAATATTAGCTTAACTGTAATAGAGATTTACAATTTTCTTTCACCAGTGCCGCTCCCCTTTTAATCACCCAGACCCTAGGATTCAGAAAAATGCTTACAGCTCATGTTAAGTGGTGCTCTTCCTAGCAGCCAGTGCATCGTGTAAGCAAAGGCACCCCTATAGTCTCTCTCCTCTCTCTCTTGTACAGACACACACACACACACACACACACACACACACACACACAAACAGATCAAAACACAAGCCCAACCATAGTCAATTGCACTGACAAAAACACTTATATTCTCTGTACGCATATTCCAAGACACACACATGCAGAAACACACACACAAACATACACATCCACACTCTCAGTTCCAAACCTAAACCCCTAGTGTAACCACCCATTCAGACACACACACACACACACACACACACACACACACACACACACACACACACACACACACACACACACACAATAATATAATCACTCCCACATCTTTACTGTACCACAAGTACACTCATAGATAGAAGTGAACAGGTAACTGTCATGTTTGTACAGCAGTTACTTTTTTCTTCTGCATTAATTTTTTTCTCCTACATTAAAATTTTACTTGACAGTGTGATTCTTGAATCGCTTGGTCAAGCATTGTGGGAAGTGGGGATATTTTGGGGCAGAGCAGGTGGCTAATTAGCATCAGCGAGTCCTCTGAACTGCCACTTTAACATGGACCTCAGCTCTGAGGCACCAGTGAGGGGAAAACTTTAGTGGTAGAGCAGATTCTTAATCAGAAGGGCTTAGTTTGATGGCCAGAAAATCTGAGCTAAGCCTTTCTGAATCACATTTTTTTTAACTTGGATTTATTCCAGTATCTTAAATACACTTATTTCAAAAATTATACATGAATAATCTTAAATCACATACAAATTTCATTAGTTAGGGAGCCAACATATTCAGTACTGTAGGGCTATATGTATGACTGTATGAAATTCAATGAAATTAAACCAAATGTTTATTAAAAAAAATAATCAAATCTATCCCCTGAGAATATTTTAAAAATAAGCTTTTCATGTAATGTAATTACAGTGGGCAAGCATGTCTTCATATTCTTTATGAAAGACTGCAACTCAACACACACACACACACACACACACACACACACACACACACACACACACACACACACACACACACACACAAAGACATATTGAAATTCTGAGGTCACAACCTTTATGAAAAGGAATACTTATTTTTCCAATTAAATCAAATAATCTTACATCCCCATGGTCAGTTGACCATATAGTTAAAGAATATTAATAGCCAAAGTGCATATACCATATACCTCCCACACAGGGTTACAGAAGTTCAAGCATGATGTTAATACAAAACTTTAAAGAACCTTATCAACAACTCCCTCTGAAGTGTCCCTTTCAATGAAGTGTCAAGCTAAACATGCTGACTCAAAAGCAGTACAATTGGGGTGTTTACACTTTCCTACAGGCATGTCATTAAAGAATTCATAAAACCACACAAGTATGTTGTTATGCATGATTCATTAATAGCCAGATTCTAAGTATGTGTGGAAGTTTCATAACACACTTTTACAATACTATCCTTTATTTTGTCTATAAAAGCATGAATAATAGTTGTTGTGTTGGTAAAACTCCTACTTATGGTACTGGTAGCACAGTCATGCAATGGCTGTACTAAGTAACATCACACAAAAAGATGCTCTTCCACTGAGAACTAGTCACTTTACTCAGCAACTGCATGAAATGACAAACTGCCCAGTCTCTCAAATACTTATTTAAGCTAGGAATATAAGGGCAAATACTCTTAAATGCAGATTAAGGGACAGAGGGTTTGCTATCCACTTCATCTGTAAAGTTAATATTCTAGGAGGGGATTTGGCATCCACTTGGTCAGCTACATCAGTGATGTGATAAACACTGTCCTGATTAGTCTATACTACATCCATTTAAAAGTATTAGATGTCGAGATTCAAACTGTAACTGCCCTTACTCACTGTGAAAGTGTGACATTAAATGTTTTGCTCTTGGCAACGAAGAGAGGTTTTATCCAAAAAGACAGTATACTGGTTTCTAGTATGTGGTTCCTTTTGTACAGTATTATTTTTTACTTTGCATTCCTATAATAGTAGGACAGGGAAACAATGGAGCAGTGGTTAGTGTTGCTGCCCTGCACCTCTTGGTTCCCCAGTTCAATTCCCAACTGAGGTGCCTTCTGTGATGTGTCTGCACATTCCCCAATGAGTTTTCACCAGATGCTACAATTTCCCAGTCATTCCATAGACATCAAAAACATGCTGTCAGAAAATATTGATGTGCCAAACTGCCTAAAGGTGTACCTGCTTTATTGTGAATAAATGATTGCATGTGTGTGTGTGTTTGTATGTTTGTGTCAGTAAGTATCTGTGTGTGTGTGTGTGTGTGTGTGTGTGTGTGTGTGTGTGTGTGTGTGTGTGTGTGTGTGTGTGTGTGTGTTTCTGTCTGTTTGTGTCAGTATGTGCCTATACATGTGTGTGTGTGTGTGTGTGTGTGTGTGTGTGTGTGTGTGTGTGTGTGTGTGTGTGTGTGTCTACCTCAGTGTCTGTGTATGTCCTGGGATACAGCTGCACAACTTCCTGGATTTACTCCTCTGCCTTGGGCACAGTGAGTGCCAGAATGGGCGCTGGGGCCCCACAACTCCAAACAGCATAAAGTGGGAATAAAGACTGAGCGAATGAAAGAATACTAGCGTAAATACTTTCACAGACCCAAATATTTGACGGTCTTAGTAGTTTACTGTAAAATTAGCCTTCTTGCATAAATTTTTTAGTATATAAAGACTTGTTCTTTTCACTTTAATTTCTATGACTTCATTGTATTCTCTACATACAAATGGAAACATATAAACTACTCAGAGTGGATACATCATAAATCTGCAGTGTTTATTTATTTCATCTCTAATAACCTGAATACATTCAGGTTATGTCAGCATACACTTAACGTCAATAAGGAAGTCAGCTTCCAAGATTTCATTTTTAATGTTATTTTAATAGACCTGTAGTTAAAATAAAAGTCCATATTTCTTAACCTGTTAGCAATCAGGGAACAAAGGCTCAAGAAATAGGGGCAGATTTTAAATATTGCTCTTATAAACTTAGAAAGGTGCTAGAGTAACAGGATTTGTGTCAGCATGCATTTTCCTGAAGGACATGACGTCTGAAACTCAAATATATCTCATTATTTAGTGACTTCAGTCCTTCATGCATTGACACAAAACCACAAATATTATGAGGAACAGACCAAAAATATGAGGCAAAAATCTGGACATTCTGCGAAAATCTGGACAGTTGAGAGATATGCAAAGGTCTCTTTGGTTATTTATCTACTATGAATTTTAAGTCTTTTGAACTTAAAAGTACAGTTTTGTACCTACCATAAATGTAGATGTTCGAGGATCCACATTGCTGCAGTCCTTACTATTGGGGTAGTCCGCTGTCCAGTCGGCCCGAATACCAGAGTGCCCCAGATGTCAGAAGACCCTAAAAGACAAGGCTCAAAATACCTGCACCAAACTTATGTACAAGATATAAAAATATATACAAAAACATCAACATATAACCTCACCTACACAACCACACATTGCTGCAGTCCTTACTATTGGGTAGAATCCCAAAGCAGGTAAGGGAGGCTGGCAAATCAAAGAAGTAGGAGCTGACAACATGCCTTGCAAAACAGCTGTGGCAAAACCAGCCCTAGACTTAGAGTAGATAGGAAGGTGATAATGCTTAGAAAGTATGCACTGAACTCCAAGTAGCTGCCTCCAAAATATCCTTAGTTGCCACCCCTTAGAAATAGCCCTAGTGGAATGAGGCCTAATCCCAGCTGGAATCTCCTTGCCATGATGGGAATAACAAAATGCAATGCAAAACCCAATCCACTTAGAAATAGTTTGTTTTGACACAGGCTTGCCCTAAAGAAACAAACAACTGCTGAGACTGTCTAAAAATTGCCTGTGTACATCTAAAGTGTGCAAAATCTTCTCCCTTTATTTTGGGGGTCTGCATAAAACGTAGGCAAGTGAATAGTTTGGTTTAAAGCCACACTAGAAACCACCTTAGGCATAAAGGAAGGATTAGTACGTAATGATACCCTATCCTTATGGAAAATCAAAAGGGCTCTACTGCCATAAGGGCCTGCAACTCAGACACCCTTCTTGCAGAAGTAATAGCCAACAGAAAAGCAGTCTTCCATGACAAATATTTCAATTCAGCAGTAGCCGAAAGGTTGTAGAGTAAGTTTTTCCAACACAAAATTGAGATCCCAAGCAGGTTATATTCTTTGCCCCTCTAAGAAACTGCTTGAACAAAGGATGTGAAAACAATGGTGGGTCACAATCATAGTGAGCTGAAATTGCTGCAGCATGAATCTTAATGGAAGAGAAGGACAAACCTTTGTCCAATAACTCAGTAAGATATTGAAGAGCCACACTCAAATTAGGCTCAGAAACCTCCAAATTCTTTGCTGTACTCCAAAATAAAAATCTCTTCCATTTTTCTTTCCTTGTACTAGGTCTTCTAGCCTCCATAATCACATTTAAAACTTGTTGAGGAAGTTGAGACCTGCTGTGCTTTAACACAGAATATGCCAGGCTGTTAGATGAAGAGAGTGAAGCTTGACATTGAGCAGATGACCGTCCTTCTGAGATAACAGATGAGGAATCAAAGGTAAAGGCCATGGAGGCTTCCTTACCAGACTCCTTAGTAGTGGGTACCAGTGTTGCCGAGGCCAATCTGGAGCTAAATCATCCTTGGCTTGTCTTGTCTGACTTTTAATAGCACCTTTGGAAGAAGAGGCAGAGGTGGAAAGGCATACACATGAAGGTTTTTCCAACTGAAAGACAGAGCATCCACTTTCCAAGCTGTGTGATGAAACCCCTTTGTGCAAAACTTTGGCAGCTGGTGGTTTAGTGGAGAAGCGAACAGATCTATGTCTGGAGTTCCCCATGACACTGTCAATTTCTGAAATACATGAAGATCCAGTTTCCACTGTGGGGATCCATGATTTGTCTGCTTAACACATCTGCTAAGGAGTTCTGTGCTCCTGGCAGAAACCTTGCCTGAAGAGTTAGTTGCAAGCTTAGCGCAGTCTCCCATAAAATCATTGCTTGCCTGCATAGAGGATAAGAATGTGTTCCCCTTGCTTGTTGATGTACTGTTAGAATCAACACCTGCCCTGGAAGAAGTAACTCCTTGAAAGCCATTAATGCAAACTGGACTGCTAACATCTCCTTCATGTTGATATGTAGATGCTGTAGTCTGGCAGGCCACTTGTCTTGTATCCACTTTCCTGTAGATGAGCTCCCAAGCAATGTCCCTTGTTTAGGTGACATTCCTGAGCCCACCACAAAAATCTTTTTGAAGGCAAGGTATTATCTGAATGACAGTGTCCAAATCCTGGCAGTGCTGTGTCCATACATTTTGAGATACCATTGTAGCTTCCTCATATGCAGTTTGGCATTGGGAAGCACAGAGATGCCATGTACCCTAATGCTTGAAGGACTGTCCTTGCAGTCAGCACGGACTGATGAGATAGTTGATGGAAGTAAAGTGATAGACTCTTTTGTTTGTCCGGGGTTAAAAAGGCCATCTGGGCTGCTGTATTCAGTCTCACACCCAGAAAGCACATGTCTTGAGAGGGTACTAGACTGGACAGGCATCTTAGCACTGCTATAACATATTCCAGATGCTGTAGAAGGTCCTCGCTTTCTTGAGCCAGAATCAGGCAGTCGTCCAAGTAAGGATAGATTTGAATTCTTTGTAGCCAGAAGTAAGCTAACACTGGAGCCAGAACCTAGATAAGCCAAAGGGCAATGCAGAGAACTGATAATGAGAATTTCCAGCTCGAAACCGCAGATACTTCCTGCAACTTAGCCTTATAGGCACATGAAGGTAAGCTTCCTTGAGATCTAAAGTTACCATCCAGTGATCTTTGCCCAGCAGAGGTAAAAGCTGTTGTAACGTCAACATCTTGAACTTGGGAATGTCCAGATAAGTGTTGAGGAGAGATAAATCCAAAATTGGTCTCCACGTGTTCCCCTTCTTTGGCACTAGGAACAGGCGAGAATAAAATCCAAGGCCCCTTTCTGATACAGGGACTGGCTGAATGGCCCCCATCTGGAGTAACTGAGAAATTTGCTTGTGAGCCTCTTTTCTTTGTGGAGGAACGTCTGGCATGCCTTTGAAAGGGGGCATTGTATGGAAATAAAACCTGTAACCGTGGTGAATGATATCCAACACCCATCTGTCTTGAGTAATTAAATCCCAATTTTCTTTGAAAAGAGACAGTCTTCCTCGCAAAGGAGCTGCCAGACGAGAATCTACTGGCAGCTGAAAAGGCAGGTCATTGGGTCTGTTTACTTAAAGGACTGACCCCTGCCCTCACCAGAAGTCTGAGCAGGTGAACTCCTGTTCTAGGAAGAACCTTGAGCTCTGCCCCTACCACGTCTAGACCTACCCCTAGACTGGGAATCATAAGCAGGATATGTCCACCCCTTAGCAGGCCAATTTCTACTAAACGGTGGCTGCACCTGCAAAAATCTTTAACAGTTTGCATAGACTTAGCTTTGTCCTCCATTTTCTTTAAAACTGCTTCCACAGGCGAACCAAACAACACATCAGACTGTAAAGGAGCATCCAAAATCCTTGTCTTAACATGCTCAGCTAAATTCTGATCCCTCAACCAGGCATGCCTAAGAACAGAACTAGTGGCAGCCACCCTCGAGGAGGCCTGTACAGCATCAAAACCACATTGCAAAGAATGCTTACCCACTTGTTCAGACACATGAACCAAATCCAGCAACTCTTTACACTCAATACCTTCCGCCAAAGCATCCACCTTAGATTTCAATTGTGAAAGGAGATAATTTTGATATTTTAGCATGTGAAACTGACAATTCAACGCCTCATGGCTAGAGTGGAAGAAGTATACACTTTCCCCACCTATCCAAAGCCCTGGCCTCTTTATCAGTGGGAACAGGATTTTTAACCACAGAGGCCTTAACACCTTTAGGCCCCTGAGAAACAGTGTCTGGGTCCGCCCTAGGACTCTTAAACAAATACTTATGAGCTTGGGCACCCTATAGTACCTATCAGGTTTAACAGGAGCAGGAGGCAAAGAATCAGGGTTCAGGAAGCCTCTGCAAAACATCCTCGACCACATTCAACACAGGAGGTATAGCTAAGGGCCTATGCTGGGTAAAAACAAGAATTCCTAAGCCTTTTCCTGGAATCAGAGTAATCCTGGCCTTCCCATTTAAAGTGCTCCTCATGGAATGCAGAGTCTCTGAAAATGAGAAATCCTCAGGAGGAGGAATCATCCACATCAGAATCAGAATAAGCAGGATACTCCTGCAAATCTTCCGAAGACTCAGAAGCCTCTGAACACTGTTCAAAACTATCAAACTCGGGTTCCACCCTAGGCCTCTTATCAGGGGCATAGAACCTCTAATCATAGTAATCAAATCTTCTGCCATTTTAAGCATATGTTTCTTAGGTACAGAACGGCATATGCTAGGACAAGCCCCCACTGAAGCTGAACTTGGCCGACCTCTCAAAGAAGTTTTGGCAACAGAAGGAGAGGCCCTAACTACTGGGAAGAGATGGAAGAACAGTTACCTGAGAAGCCCCCTCAGCCTGGCCTACCTCCTGAGAAGGCACATCCTGTAACAGTAAAGTTTCTGCCTGAGACTCCATAGAAACTCCTGGCAAAACCTCTGGCTCCACTGAGCCCTCTAAAGAACCGACGTCGGGACTGCTGGTTCATCAACCCTAGGCTTCACTGTTTTGTGCATTTTATAACGCTTCCCAAACACTAACCTGGCACAGTCTAACCTCCTTAATAGTGCGTTTGTTAAACCTAGCACAAGAGCACCCAACACGTCGTGCTCAGGCCCTAAACAAGGTATACACAAGGTATGGTAATCCCTATGAGGTATCTGTTTCCCACAAGAAATACAGTTATTCACTTTTCTGACATCGGTTAAATACTGAGGCAAGAAAAACCAAAATGTTAACTCTGAAATATTTCAGAACGCCAACCTGCACTCGCAAAACTGCTTCTGCATCGGACCATGCGGCAAAAGACTGAGGATATGGCGTCGGTCAGCCGACTGGACAGCGGACTACCCCAATAGTAAGGACTGCAGCAATGTGGAACGAAGAACATCACTTATGAAGAATTATTAAACTGTCAGACAAGGTTCAACTCCAAAAGGCTTACTCTCAGTGAAAGTGACCACTTATAGTGAGGGCAAACTAACAGCAAGTATTTTGGAATCTGGCCCCCAATGTAAGCCTGTTTATAGCTGGGCCTTACACCAAAGTAAGTCACTTACACTGAAAGCAAGTCTTTTGGAATCAGGGCAGACTTACACTGAGAGCAGCTTCATGGATTTGTCAAGGGGAGATCGTGCTTGTTAAACCTGGTGGACTTCTTCGAGACAGGATGGGGCGAAATCTGTGCAAGGCTTTTGACATTGTCCCGCACTCAGGCATCATTGACAAACTCTCCCAGCTAGACATCAATCCTCATATCGTAAGGTGGGTTGAGAATTTGCTCTCTGACAGAACCCATACTGTCAAAATAGGGGAATCCACCTCCAACAGCAGACCTGTTACCAGTGGTGTTCCACAGGGATCGGTCCTGGGACCTCTACTGTTTGAAATCTATTTCTCCAAAGTACAACCTAAAACCAAAGGACTGTGGCTGACAAAGTTTGTTGATGACTGCAAACTGGGTGCAGTCATAGAATCTCCAAATGATGTCAACATCCTTCAAGAAGGTCTTATGCAAACAAATGACTGGTGACTAAGTCATGGCCTCAAACTCAATGCAAAAAATGTATGATCACCCCTTTTGGCAAGAGCAATGTTCCTGCAAATTGCCATTTCAATGGCAATGCCGTAATTACGTACACCGTGGTAAGAGATTCGGGCACTCAGGTTGACAGCAACTTTGCCTTTGATCACCATGTCTCCAGAGTGGTAAGAAGGGCATTCTATATGACTCACCTCATATGTAAGGGCATTACCTCGAGAAAAAGTGAAATCATCACCTCCCTGTACTCTTTACTCATTAGGCCAATAACTGAGTACAACTCCCCTTTTGGCATGTACCTTTCAAAGCACCTGCAGCAATTAGAGAGACCACAAAGGCTCCTCACAAAGAAAATTCAAGGTCTTCATCAGCTATCCTATGTGGATCGGCTGAAATCACTGTCACTTTATTCTGTTTCATATAGACTATTCAGAAGTGATCTCTGTCTTGCATATAAGGCGATCTCTTACCCTGCTTTATTGGAAATGCTGCACATCCGCAAGCAAATGGTACATGGGTTACTTGCTATAAAGACCTAAACCTGTTATGTGACATCAACAGAACCTGCTGAAGGGACAGATTTGTCTCCTGGAGGTTACCACACCTTTGGAAAAGATTCCCACTTCGCATCAAAGACAGCACCTCACTGGCCCTCTACAAACACAATCTGGACGACTGGATGGGTAACTGTAAATTCACCTCACGGGTTCCACATGTGTCCCCCTTGGACAGAGGCAATAGGTGCTGATCATGGTAACAAGGGTAAAATTTGGCTACGCTTGTAAGTGCCCTCAGACCATTAGCCTAGTAACTTCATTTGATCCTATGATCCTATGGAATCTGGCCCAATAAAGGGTACACTTCTTACAATAAGAGCTACAATATCTCCTTATATTCACCAAACTTTCTTGTTTTTGCAAATCTTCTAAATTTATTGTAGTTTCTAATGTTATACTTGCAGCTGCAACTTTAGCTAATCAGTAAAGTAGCACAACATTATAGTTTCCAGAATATATAACTGATTCAGAAGCCCAATGCTGTGCATATTTATTATGCAACAAAAATAAAATAAAAAGCATAGAAATAATTATGACTTCATGCAAATAATGAGTCTTGTTCACATCCAGTCCTCTTTCACTCACGCATATCAAGAATTTGCCACTTTCAGTAATGTCATGCACATCCTTGTCTGTTTCTTGAAGTCATTCAAGTGCTGTGCCATTTCTTTTACTTTCACACTTCTTTATTCTTTATCCTGAATATATGATCAGCATTTTGACAAATACCAGACTTGATGTAATAGTACGAATCGATTCAACATTAACTAGAACTGCAAGTTATAAAAAGGTGCCAGATTTTAAACTCCAAAGGGGTACATAGCAGAAATATTCATATAACCCATCCTCTTTTGCACTGTTAGTGTCCAATAGCTGAACTGTGACCTAGGTAACAATCAGTCCAGGATTTAATTATATACTACATGAACTTCACTAATTTCACGGACAAGATCGGTTCATTTAATAGAATTCAAAATAAGAAAAACAAAATCAGGTACATTGAAGGAGTTATCATAAAGGGCTCTGGCCAAAATATCAAATGCAAAAGAAATATGCAGCTAAAAAGTCTCATATTGCAAATCATCATGTAGCACACTGCAGATTTCCAGAAATAATGACTTGGTCAAGCTTATTGTACATGTTAATGGCCTCACAGTGCAACTTACAAAAGCTAAGATAGAAATGACATGGCAGTACCGTTAATGTGATACCATTAATATTAATGCCTTTTCTCAGCACATTTACTCCGTTTCGTTTTATAGCATGTTGTGACGCTCTCTCACACACAAAGACAGACACACACACACACACACGCACACACACACACACACACACACACACACACACACACACACACACACACACACACACACACACACACACGCACACACACACACACACACACACACACACACACACACACACACACACACACACACACACACACATGCACATATACTCTCTGAGGTATAGTTGGAGCTGCATTTTTTCCCACACTAGCATTTTTCATTATTTCTTTTTTTTTTAGTCAACTGGAAATTAATAATGTACTTCCCTTTGTAGTCACAGCTGCATATTTAAACACTGTATGTAACATCAGTAACTTAACTCCCGACAAAGGATTTATGCCAGCTCAAAAACTGGAGTAATTGCAAAACCTATGTTGGTGCAATTAAAGGTATTACATCATATCTGTTTTCCAGTGTCTTTGTGTTTTCTGGTTTAAGTATGTGTTTTTAACATAACACTGGGGTGGGGGGATGTAGATAGGCTGCTGTAGAAGCTAATGCATTAATCAGCCCTGTATAGTCTGCTGAAGTGGGGTTTTTTTTTGTTATTTTCTTGACGAGCTAAAGTGGGTGTGGCTTTCACTGTTAGGAAGCCAATGGATCAATCAGACCTATAGTCTCAGCCAACAGAACTTTTTTTATTTTTGTTTTATTTTTTTCCCTTCCTGTCTTGCTCTTCAGTTGAAGTGCTGGGGTGACGGGGGTATGGATAAGCACCAAACAGCTTCCTACAGTCAGCCTGTGTTTTTTTTTGTTTGTTTGTTTTGCTCTTCTATTGAAGAGTTGGGGGGGCCATGGCTTTGATGGCTTTGACTATAAAGAAGGTGATGGACATATTAGCATTGTATGGTCTCATCCCAGCGCTTTCTACAGTTATGGCAGAAGTCTTTTTTTTTTCTTCTTCATTTCTTCACTCGAGCTTATGCGGGGACTTGGATTTTACTTTAAAAAGTCAAAGGACCTACTGGTTTCCTACAACCATGGCAGAATTTTTTGTTTTTTTCTCTTGATTCTTATGGGGGAAGGTCTTACATAACCGACAATGGGCGTTAGATGAGCCAGCCACGGCTCTGTGATCAGTTGAGTATACAGGGAAACATAATAATCAAGTATGTAAATATTACTTTCATTCTTGGACAGTCAACCCTGACTAAATAATACTGGCTCTTTCTGATTAATGAACATGTCTTATTTCGCTCCTTCACATTACTGGGCTTATACAAGAAGTTCCACTGGGGATCCTAGCAATGCATCAGTGACATAGCTTGGTAAATATTTCTATGCCTGCAACTGGAATTAGCAGGAACGAGGAAAGGATGTACTATACACACCATCTGTGGAGGCACAGGAATGCCTAGAGCTATAGGATGGGCTGCGATGAGCAGATTGGTAGCAGTCAATGATCTAACAGGGGCTGCCAGAACACTAGAACATGAAGGAATAGACAAGTTGGAAAGGAGTGTATTGCAAGCTCTCATGTTATCAAAACTAAACAATTTTTTTAAATGCACAGCGAAATGTCCGATCTACTGGAAGTGACCAACTTAAAGTAAGATGCAATAGTTTATGGCTGACAAAACAGTTCTTTTGCTAATGGTGCTATTAACAGCCATTTAAAAATAGTTTCACCAGCTCATGTCCAGCACCTTAAGTTCCCTAAGCTGCTCTTGGTCACCAGTAACTGATAGGATACCAAAGGAATTTCTGGTGCATGGTTTTGGAGTTCTATGTCAACTTGGTATAAGAACGTTCCAAAATTCTAAAGGTTCTTCTGTAACTAATACTGCCACTGTTTTTGTTCTCTATAAGGAGGACGCGCGTGTGCTCATGCGCGCGCGCGTGCGCGCACACACACACACACACACACACACACACAATTTAAACACTACAAACATGGATAAACACAAGGTTCACAGAAGAATGAGCAGGTGCAAATGAATAGTATGCAGTAAAACAGACTAGAACCCACAAAAAAGTTCACCAATTCCACCTTTTTTTAATAGACAATTCCAAAATAAGCAGTCCAGTTTTAGCAAACTTAGCTTCTTCTCGGTATAATCTAACAAAATAAAAACTCATACACATAAAACATTCAATAACCTTTCAGAGCCAAAGGAATATGTTAGTTTAATTAACCATTCAATAAAAGAATTCTTGCATAAAGATATATTTTACACATGGGGGCTACAAAAATAAAATTAAGGTTGTACATAATTTAATAGTTATAGATAACTTTTAGTGAATACTAACACTGAATGTCTAAAATAACCACAAATATCTCTCTCTCTCTCTCTCTATATATATATATATATATATACATACATAAATAGCTATCTCAGATTAATGCACTGTTTATTATAGGTACTTCAGTAACTAAATTTGAAGACTAGACAACTGCGATAAATTGACAAAAAAATACATCATGTGCTGAAAATCCAGTGTACTAAAATACCTAAAGCATGACCATAAAACAATGTCAACATCTAGTGGCTTAACAGAATAATTGCAACCACAATAAGTTCAAGCATAAATCTCACTGCTTACCTGGTAATAAAATACCTTTCTGCCCAAGTAACAGAGAAATCTAAAACATTATGTACTGAATAACCTCTGTATCAAACATATGAATCAAACCAAGATGACGATCAGTTTAACTATTATTATAGTTCTTTATTTCATCAATAAACCAATAGCTCCATAAGGGTTATATGTACGGTTTAAATGATACATAAATAGCATTGCACACCAGTTCATAAAAATCTTATTTAACCCAGGTGAATGTATGGCTTCCAATTATAGATTCAAATCTGTTAATTTCTATTCACAGATTTTAAGAAAACTCGAACAAACTTTATAACCACAAAATCCAACCACGGAATTCTGGAGCAGTCCAAACACTGGAACTCACACGAAAATTCCAAATTACTTCCACCATTATTATAAAATGACAAGTTTACCTAGGTTTTGTCCTACATTCACAGACTTCATCAGAACAATGCATTCAAACCCACACTCTCTTTAAATATACTTCTAAATTAAAAACAATTACCCAATTACACATTTTAAGAATATTCCTGTCAGTAGCAATAAAGGTAAATCTTACACTGAAAGACAATTGTTTTTTTTTTGGAAAGGGCATTACATTGATAGAGAAGATAATAAACATTTTATATTGTTTAGCTACCCTTGCTGCTTTCCAGTGTCTGTCTTTTACTTTCTTTTTCCAACTCACTTGGACAATGGTTATGAGAAGAAGCAGTGCTTCATATGTCCACAAGTTATAAAAAGTTGTAGAATTGTGTGTTCACAAGCAGCTTTGTCAAGGGTCTCAGGTGTAAACAATGAGATGCATCACTTATGAGTCCTTCAACAGCTGGGTATGGCCGTGGCTGACACCAAAGTCATCTATGTGGTGGTATGTGTAGTCTGCATAAGGTTAGCATGTGCCTGCCCATCTCCCATATAAAACTCTGCACAGCCTGCAAAGGCAGACCCGGAAGTAGTTAGAATGTGTCTCACTGAAGCACCCATAAAGGTAATATTTGCCACCAAAGACCTGATTATTAACACTTTCTCTCAGTCCCTGTAGTCTGTGTCACTGTGAAGATGCTGCACATCATCATACAACCCACACAGCACACTCCCAATCAGCACAATACTGTTGGTAGCAGTTGCCTGCACCTGCACCACTGCCTTGTGTCAATTTATACCAAGAGTTGCACTCAATTCAGGGATCCAGCAGGAGTTACGTCTCTGCTGCGAACTCCACCACACCACCTCACAGACAATATGCGCATGAACATGGGCAGGATAAATGTCAGCTGCTTTGTGGAATGGGGACTCTGGGGAAAAAGAGAAGGGCTCACACAGCAAAGGTGCCTTGCTCTCCTGATATTTCCTTTCACTGTATATTCTTTTTTTATTTATTAAACAAGCAACATCTTTATGAAATTATCACTTATGACATAGAAAATCATGAATTTATATAAAAGAAAACAAACCATATTGACATAATTTTAGTTGCAAACATTATACATCACTTATAATCTCTCCAGTCACTGTCACTCAAACATAAGCTCATTCAAATCCTGCCTTCTTTTAAAACCTCATTCATTGTCTGCATGTACTGTTCCCACAATTTCCATTTTTTCTATGTAATTTGCTCCTACCCTTTTCTAAAGATCCAATTTCCAGTTGTTTTATGTCTGTTACTATATTCACTACTTCTAGTACAGTTGGTTTAGACTTTGATTTCCACTTCCCAGTAATTGTTTTTTTGTCACCCAGCATAATTAGACTCAGTAAGGCTTTACTATGTTTAGGCAGTTCCTATTTTGTATCATGGCTCAAAAAATCATTTCCTTAGTCATATGAATTTGATTACCCAGTATTTCTGATATATTAGTCTGCAGGGAATTTTTAAAGTCTGACAACTCATTGCACTCCCACAAAATAGGTCCTCAATTACCTCTTTCTTCCCCATCAAACCTCCAACATTTGCTACTTACTGTAGGAAAAATTCTTTGGCGTCAACTTGGGGTATAAATATATCTATGTAAACAATTCCAAGCAAAAATCCTAAATCTTCGAGACTTTGCTGCATATTTGGGTCATAAATATATCCCCCATTGTTTATTTGTGAATTGCTTATCCAATCTCTCTTCCCAATCTTTCCCAACTTCCTCTGATTTATTCTTATATTTATCATGCAATATTTTATATGCTCTACTAATTATTCTTTTTTTTAATAGCAGCAGCTCTTCTACATTCTATCAAAAACTCTAATAGTGCTGGTATTTCCCTTAGGATATCCCAATTTTTTTTCTCTTTGCCTACACTCTATCAATACTTGATAGGGGAAAGCAATCTCTAGCATGCAGTCCAGATAAAGTATTGGCCTCTTCCCATTCTATTTCCTTTCCCTCTCTAATTATTTGCTCCCAGTACCTTGTTTTTTTTGCCAGCTTTCTCCAATAAATTCCAGCCCCTTCTTGCCTATTGTGTGTATCCCAACTCTATTAGCAGACTCCCCTTTCTCCATTCCCATGTTGGCTTAGTTCTTAGAATACTTTATGCTACTTTATGAATATAATACTCTGTATGGTTATTGTTATTCTCCTTAAGGATCCGCACTTTCTGCTACTTTATGAATACAATATTCTGTATGTTTTTGTTATTCTCCTTAAGGCTCTGCATCCAAAATCCCAGTCTCTCCTTGTTTCTTGAGCTCCCCCTGTTTTTCATCCCTTTCCACACGGAATTATAGATTTCTGCTAGTGCTATGTATCAGTACTTTAACTGTGCAGCTCTAAAATACTCTTCAAATTGGGTAATCCCAGACTGCCTTGTTCTACTGGTAGAATCAGCTTATCCTACTTGACTTTTGCGGTCTTTCCCTCCAAGATAAAGTCCTTCAGCTCTTTATTAATTGCTATCCACAGCTTCTCCTCTGACTGATAAAAATATGCCTGACCTGTCTACAAAACTAAAGGGATTAAAAACATTTTAACTGCTTGTATCTTGCTATCCATATACATAAACAGAGCTTCCAATTTCTCAGTTTTTGTATTTTTTTTTTTTAGTTTCTTCCCACATATCCTTAGCTGTGACAACGGAATCCTTTTTAATCCGTGCTTCTAAGTACTTCATTTTATCATATCCCCTTAAATGTGGATACTGCTGAACCAATTCATGTGAGGTTATTATAATTTATAGCTATTGCCTTTGTTTTAGCTTCGTTAATTTTGTATCCTGAAAAGATTTGAAACTGTCTCAAAATGTTCCACAACACTGAAATGTCCTTTTCTGGTTTTATCCTTATAAAATAAAATCATCTGCAAATCAGCAAGCTTTTTTTAATTACCATACCAATGATGTCCTTGAATTTCTGAGTCCTTTATTTTCTTTGCCAATGGTTCTAAATATAATGTACATAAAAAGGGGGAAAAGGACACTCCTGCCTGGTTCCTCTGCTCAAACAGAAATTATCAGAGAAGACTCATTCACTTTAATGTTTGCCTCCAATCCCTCATATATCCTCCTAATCAATCTTATAATTTCATCAGGAAATGCAAATGCTTCTATTGCTCTGCCCATAAAGTCCCAGTTTACTCTGTCAAATGCTTATTCTGCATCAACACCTATCAACAGCAGTGGTATTTTCTTATATTCTGCTTTCCACTGGATCATCAATGTTCTGTTAATGTTGTCAAATGTCTGCCTTCACTCCATAAAGCCACACTGATCTATATTTATTAACTCTGGCATCACCTTTGCCATTCATTTAGCCACTATAGATATACATACTTATAATCATGGTTTAAGATTGAAATGTGCCTGTATGAAGCTGGATCTAATGGGTCTTTATCCCCTTTAGGTATTTCAGCTACCACCACTATCTTCCAGGATGTTGCTGTTTCTTCTCCTCTTAAAATACTGTTAAACAAAACCTTCCAGATCTTTATCAGTGTTTTTCCCTTCTAGCTTCTGGACTTCTACAGCAATACAATCTACTCCCAAGGAGTTTCATATGGATTGGTTATACACATTTTCATTTTTATCTCATCTCCTCCTATCCTGTTAGTAATTTAGCCTTATCCACCTCTTACCTTGGCATATTTAATTCTTGCATAAACATTTCCATTTGGCCCTTTTCTTGATTTCCACATTTCTATGCTTTATATAGACCTTCACAACATTTTCAAAATATTTCTAGTGCAGGATCTCATTATCGTCCTTGTTATAGCCTCCCCGAGCTTGGAGACAACCCTTTCTACTTTCTGTTGCCTGAGTCATTGTACTATTTTTGTGCTCTGGAGTTATTATCAAAAAAACAGTTGCTTAAGAGCAACCTTCCTAAACTCATGCACATTATCAAGGTAATCCTTTATTCTCTGTTTAGCATGCTGCAATTGATCCTCTTCTTTTTCTGTGAGATTTCCCCCTACTCTGCAATACTTTAACATTTGATAATCCCTATAAATAATTCTTGTTACTCCTCTACCATACCTCGCTTTCTTTTATTCCCACCCTATTTTTAAACTCCACTTTCATTTTATCCCACTCCCTAGCTATATTTTCAGAAGAAAATTCTCTCTTTTCCAATAACTCCAAAATAGTTTCTACTACCCATTTCTTAAATTCCTCTGTTTTCAACAGTTAGGTGGGAAAGTGTCAGTGTCTGATTCTTTATTTCATTACTCTGCATTTTTATTTTTGTTATTACTGGAGTGTGATCTGGGACAGTTATTGGATAGGAATATTATTAGTATATATATATATATATATATATATATATATATATATATATATATATATATATATGGGTCCTCTTCACATGTTCGACATTTCACAATATAGAAACCCATACGGCCGAGACCATATGATCGACATTTGAAATGTCGACCATGGGGAATTGGCATCTCCGAACAGTGCAGAATGGAAAAACTTCCATTTTCGTATTGTAGTGCGATCTCAGAGTTGATATATTAAAGTTATGGGAGGTGTGGGGGCGGAGCCCCCATGGTGTGTGTGTGTGTGTGTGTGTGTGAGTGCACAGGGGGGGGGGGAGCCCCTTGCTAACATCTTTAAAGTTATTTTTTTTCTTTTTTTGGTCTACTTGTATGTTTGACATTTCAAATGTCGATCATATGGTCTCGGCCATATGAGTTTCAACATTGTGAAATGTTGATAACATCAAGTAGACCCATATTATATATATATATATATATATATATATATATATATATATATATATATACACACACACACACACACACACATATATATATATATATATATATATATATATATATAAATAATAGTTATTGGATAGTTATTGAATAGGGATGTGTATCAAAACTTTCAATTAAATGCACATGTTCCTGTGAAATGTATGTTCTATCTAGTCTAGACCAGTTTTTGTATCTTGGGGAATAATATGTAAATTCACTGCAAACTATGACAGATATTTTCATAAATGTCTTCAAATTCAAAAATCTACCCTCATTTGTTATATTTCCCCTTCTGGGCCCCCGAGATACATCTACACTGCTGCAAATGAAATTCCAGTCCCTACCTATAAGTAATATTCCCTACTGAAAACTGATTATTTCTCCCAAAATTTTCTTAAGCTCCATTATATCAGTTTCAGGTGGAATATATATACATTCCAGTCTAATGATCCTCCCTAGCCAGTAGCCCCTTAGTACTGCAAACAGATTCATAGGTTCATAGGTTGGTACTAGGCTATCGGCCCCTACGGCCTATACAAACCTGGCCATAACAGCTCCCTGGATATTTCTTCCCACAATATTTACTTCCCTGGACCCCTGTCTAGTAGGGTGACTGACATGATCCCTGGGGTGAATTTCCTATCTCCCATCCAATCGACAAGGTTCCTTTTGAAGAGGGCCAAGGAGGTGCTCTGCTTGACATGTATGGGCAGTCTATTCCAGAGTATGGGGAGTCTCTGGGTCAGGAACCTATCCCTCCAGCATGTTTTGCTCATTGTGATGACAAGGTTTATATCCCTGGAGTGTGTTGCTCTGAGGGATTGGGATTTCTTTAAGTGGAGCATGTCCAATAGCTCAGGGTTTGACATGGCCCTGTATGTTAAACAGAGATCGCCTCTGAGTAGATGATATGCCACAGAGTATAGCTGGAGTTTTTTAAGATGGTCAGCATAGGGCATCTGCTTTAGGCCTGTGATTCTTTTAGTGAGGTATTTCTGCGGCCTTTCCAGCTGTTGCAGATGTCTTGTGAGGTACATAGCAAATGGAATGTTGTACTCTATAATGGGTCTAATGAGGGATGAGTACAGTGGGAAAATGACCTCCTTTTTTCTGGATGAAAAGCCTTTAGTGATGAGGTGTGCCACATAGAATGGTTTCCTAACTGTTGTGGCGATGTGGTTATCGAAGGTGAGACCACTGTCCACCTATGTCCCTAAGTCTCTCATCACATGTATCATTATTACCTTGTTTATCCTCTTCTCTCACTTTTGGAGCTCCTCTTGCAATTAATATAAGTACCCCTCTTTTCCTTTGTCCCAGGTATTCCACTGAATAACCATCCTGAAAACCCTTCTTTATCAAATTCACATGTTTATTTCTTTCCAAATGTGTCTGCTGTAGCATAGCGATTTGCACTCAACATTTTTAATACAGTTCACTATTTTTTTCTTTTTGTATATATCTGTGAGACCATTTACATTTTAAGACAATATAGAAGTGTCATTATGTTAAAAGGTTATTATTTTAACCTTTTATGTGCAACAGCTTTTTTGTTAAGTGTTTAGTTCCAGTTTTTGTGTTACATGGATATACTAATGTTTGGCAGGTTGATCTTTTATACAGTTGTTTCTTGTCATTTCAATATCAGCCTATGTCACATCTTACAAACTTTTTTGATTTATTGAAAGCCTTCAAACCAAACAACAAACATACACCAAATACACCCCTAAAACCTATTAACTTAATACTAACTCACAAAACTATATACATCTTCAAATACTGAAGTTTTACCCTCCTAATAGAAACAATAGTCCGAGACTGACAGTCAACCTCACAGACTTAGGAACCTAAAAGGTAGGTTATCCATACTAAAAAGCATGGTACAGCCTGTGCTTCTACTAAGTGCTGTTTGGTTCTGTTTTACCTTTATTACTCTCCCAGTCTGGGAAATCATTTACATGCTTTCAGAAAACATTATCTCCTAGCCATTGAAAGAAATAAGTATTCTGTTTTTATTTTTCTTTTATCAGACTGTCTCCATGGAAACATAAGAACTAGCTAAAGAGTTGATTCTACAAGTACTCATTTATTTGCTAGACAATGTTTGTTTTTGTTTATTTGCTTCCTGTTAAAACGTGTTACTAGATCAAGCCAAGGGCCTTAATCCAGCTATTCCCCTAAGCAAAATTGAAAAAAGAACATCAATTCTTCTTGTATTCTGCTCTTTTGACCATACTTTCCTTCCTTTATTACACTGCAGTGCCTACACTTCTTAAAACTGAACAAGGAGAAAGAAAGAAGAAGGAAAAAAAACAGGGACAATTGTTTACTTTAGTGTCCCCACTACACTTGAAAATAACTGAGAAAGCTTTACTTTATAGCATGCAGACTATATCATGCATTATAAAAACAGTACTATCAACAGCACAATTTTGTTTTACTTGCAGTTAACTCTTTCCTTCATCTACCCTCACCCCCCAAAAATGTTCTTCCAAACATTAAAGGCATGAAGTAGGGCATATGCTTTAGAGTCCCACACATGTTTAACAAAGTTAAAGAAATCCAATATTTCCAGGTTTTTTTGTTCTGTCATGTTTCACAAATATAATTAATGCTTTGTAATCCCACATTTATGTCAATTTCTGAGTTGTTGATTTTATTCCTGTTGATCTCCATTTCCCAAATCCAGTCTCTGCTTCACTTCTAACATATTCCTGGTTCTTCTAGTCAAGTATTGTGTTTTTTTCTGTCTCTCAAGCATTTTCATTGAAATATTGGAAACAATTTCACTGGCACATTCTCTCTGTGAGCAGAAAAGCAAGAAACAGAACCTCCTTCTGTTTCATAACTCACTTTTTGCTGGACAGACTTTTGTATTTTCACCTCTGCATATTCTGCATCAAAAAATGACTTTGATCTTCCAGGAAATAAATATTCTGAAGACAGCTGAATACTATAGTTTGAATCTCACACCTGCTTCTCGACATTCCCTGATTAGCGGAATAAATTTGATCTCTTCTGTCTGGTGTACAGTGAGTAATCATTTTCCAAAAACACTCTGCTGTCCTGTATTACACAGATTTTCACCTGTAAGCATTATCATGCAGAATGTCACCCAGACTGGGTCTCACAGCATGATGGGTCTGTTACTACATCAGTTGAGGCCACTGCCATTGAATCACATCTGGAGCACAACATGCTACTCTCTTTATTTGGCAGCAGGCATGCTTGGTATGGCTCCAGCTTAGCATGTGACCACCATGCTTGTGCACACAGTCTGTGTGGACCAGTAGTGTCACTGTGCTGTGCCACAAACATCTTGTGGTGCACCACTGCTACACTATATTGAATATTATGAGATGCGCAAATGTGCATCTATGTGCATTAAGCTACTTTCTGCTACTTTATGAATACAATATTCTGTATGTTTTTGTTATTCTCCTTAAGGCTCTGCATCCAAAATCCCAGTCTCTCATTGTTTCTTGAGCTCCCCCTATTTTGTCATCATCCCTTTCCACATGGAATTATAGATTTCTGCTAGTGCTATGTATCAGTACCTTAACTGTGCAGCTCTAAAATACCCTTCAAATTGTGTAATCCCAGACTGCCTTGTTCTATTGGTAGAATCAGCTTATCCTACTTGACTTTTGCGGTCTTTCTCTCCAAGATAAAATCCTTCAGCTCTTTATTAATTGCTATCCACAGCTTCTCCTCTGACTGATAAAAATATGCCTGACCTGTCTACAAAACTAAAGGGATTAAAAACATTTTAACTGCTTGTATCTTGCTATCCATATACATAAACAGAGCTTCCAATTTCTCAGTTCTCAGTATACCAATATCATTCCTGTACAACTAGTTTTCCATTTTCCTTGGTGTGTATATATATATATATATATATATATATATATATATATATATATATATATATATATATATATAAAATTGTGAGTGTGTGTGTACATTTAGTGTCTAATTCATTCCCTCAAATAACTCATTTAGTCAAACAGTATGACTGTTTGGCACTGCTCCCTTTAAAAATGTTGCCACAATCTTGGAGATTGTTACAGTATTGATTAAATTAAGTAAGGAGGTACAGAGGAGTGAAGTTCTCCATCACTGGCTTAGATGAGGGACAGTCCCACTCCAAAAATGAAATGTCCCAATGGTGTATTAACACAATACATCAGTCAGCCCAAATAAGTTGTAGTTCTAATGAATGATCTTCCATGATGTTGATACTTCTCCTCTTCTTAAAATACTGTTAAACAAAACCTTCCACGTTATCCATTTTTCCTACCTAGCTTCCAAACTTCCACAGGAATACCATCTATTCCTGTGGACTTTCCTGTAGATTGGTTATACATCACAATTTTTATCTCATCTCCTCCTATCCTAATCATTAGTAATTTAGCCTCATCTGCTTCTAACAATGGCATATTTAATTCTCCCATAAACATTTCCATTTGTATCTTTTCTTGATTTCCCATTCTCTGCTTTATACAGACTTTCGTAAAATTTCTGAAATAATTCTAATACCTCTACAGGATCTCATGTTGCCTTCCTTGTGTATCAGGACCTTCAATTACATGCACATGTTCCTGTGAAATGTAAATTTTGTCTAGCCTAACACTGTTTTTATGTTGTTGTTTGTCTTTTCGGCTTTTCCCGGCTAGGGGTCGCCACAGTGGAACTCCGGTCCGCTAATGATTGGCAGTTGCTTTTTATGGTGCCGAGTTGCCAGCCCGATGCCCAACCTTCAGCGAAGACACGCCCATTCACGCATGTCTTTCGGAGGCCACTCAACTGCGTGGAGAACATGCAGACTCCACACAGAAGGCACTGCAGCCATGAATCAAACAGGAGAACCTCTTGCTGTGAGGTAACAATGCTACCACTGTACCGCCGCGGATTCCCTAACACTGTTTTTATGTCTTGGGGAATAATATGTAAATTCATTCTGAACTCATATTACTGAATTCACATCTTCTATGCCAAATATTTTCATATATATCTTCAAAAATCTACCCTCTTTTGTTAAACTTTCCCTTTTGGGCCCCCCAAACACCTCTTCAATGCTGCAAATCACATTCTCATCCCCACTTATAAGTAATATTTATTTATTTATTGACATTTGTTGACCGGGAAAGTCCATTGGGCTTGAGACCCATTTTCAGTGGAGGCCCAGGGAGAAAAGCTCCAAGTTACATGAAAATCATTACATGAATTTGTAAGGAAACAATTACTTATAAAGCAAGTGAAATAATACAGAAAACTATCTAAACAGCACATATGTTGTAAAAACGCACAATACAGTAACAATGGAACATTAGCATGTAGGAAAATTATACAGTTAGAAATATTTAACAATACAGCTCAATTTTGGGGGGGTAGGAAAGGGGAAAGGTAAGTGCAGTGGAAAGGTAGAATTAAAGAGTTAAACTTAAAAGTAAAATAGATATAGTTAGAATCTTATAGCTAGGTGGTGGGAATATGTAGATTATAGGTAACATGTATTTTATTTAATTGTATTTCTTGCTGATAGCTGATTATTTCTCCCAGAATTTTCTGGATCTCCATTATAGCAGTTTTAGGTGGAATATAAATATATGCCAGTGTAATCCTCCTCCCTTACCAGTAGGCCCTTATCATTACAAATCTGCCATTATTATATTTTTTTATCCTCTTCTGTCACTATTAGAACTCCTCTTGCAATTAATATAAGTGTGCCTCTTTTCCTTTGTCCCAAGTATTCCACTGAATAACCATCCTGAAAACTTTTCTTTATCAAATTCACATGTTCAGTTCTTTCTAAGTGTGTCTTCTGTAACACAGCTATTTGCACTCTACTTTTTTATTATAGTCCACTACTACTTCTTTTTTGTATTTATCTGTGAGACTGTTGACATTTAAAGACATTACAGAAAGTATCATTGTATTAAAAAATTATTATTCACACCCTTTATGTATAATACTTTTTTTGTTAAATATCTAGTTCCAGCTTTTGTGTTACATGCATACACTGTTTGGCAGTTCAACTTGTATACAATTGTTTCTTGTCATATCCATTTGAGGCTATGTCACATCTTACAAATCTTTTTACTATACAGAGGCACAGTCAACTAATCTAAAAGGGTGGCGAAAGCCAAACACACTCTGGCTAGGCTTATAAATGCCCTAGGGCAGATAGCCTAGTATCAGCCTATGAACCTATAAACAAAAAAAGTAACAAATCAAACACACCGCCAATTCCTCTTTAAAACCTATTAACATAATACTAACAGACAAAACTATAAACATCTTTTGCAACCATTATGCCTTGTCTGTTCCTAGGCTAGACTGTACCTCCCCTCTCAAGGAGCATTAGGCAGTCAATCCCATGGTGAATTTATGAATTTCCATCCAATTATCCAAGTTCCATTTGAAGGAGGATAGTGTATCACATTGTTTTCATGCAGGGGGATTATATTCCAGAGGAGATGCAGAGTAATGAAACTCTCTCTCCATATTGTTTTTTTTTTTACCTACTAAAGCAAGCTTAGATTCATGTTTCTGGACTTTGTGGAACTGTTTGATATGGGAAAGTACAATAGATTCTGGATTCTTGATTGATGGATCCATGATTACTTGAAAGCAGGCCAGAAGTCTCCCTAAGGAGCCTATAAGACGCAGAAAACAGGGACAGTGCTTCTAGTCTTCTCTAGTAGATTAGGCATTTTAACCCTGTGATCCTCGTTATTAGGAACCATGTTGGTCCTTCCAACTCTTTGATATATCAGGTGAGGTACATCCCAAAATGGGGTGGTACTGAATTTCATAATTGGTATGATCAGTGCTGAATACTAGAGAACAACAACGTCTTTAGATCTGATTTATATTGTTTTGAAAATCAGCTGTTCCAGGTATAAGGCTTTACTTACAACTGTTGATACATGGTGGTCAAAGAAGAGGGAATTATCAACCCAGGTTCCAGGCCTCAAAATATATTTTCATTTTGTATTGGTATACTGTCAATGCTATATGCTGGGAGGATGGCTTGCCTATCAAGTGTGATCATGTTGCAGACCATTTTTAATACACCAGGCATTAACAAATGATGTTCCTGCTGGTGGGCTTTTGATTAAGAGGGGGATTTAAAAAATGACTCCCAGTTTGTAGTCATCTAGATACTTGATTTGCCTTAGATCCTGGTTTGTAGTATATAGGTCAGAGAACTAAAAACAAACAAAAGCAGTCCCAACACTGAACCCTGCAGGACATCACTGGTCACTTTCATGTTCCCTGATGCTGCCCCACCACCTGTACTGTATGGGCTCTGTCTTTTAGAAATTTAGCTATCCATCTTAATACATAGAGCTCCATTTGTATCGCATTCAGTTTACTAATTATGTTAGCATGGGGGATGGTGTCAAATGCCTTGGCCAAATCAATGTAGGCTGTATGTACAGTGTGACCACTAACAACAGTTTGTGCTATCTTTTCAAAGAAGTTTATCAGGTTCATTAGGTAGAAGAATATGCACACAGGTGGATTATATCTTATGTAGGAGGGCCAGTTTGAAGGAGAGTGGAGACTCTAAAGTGGTGACCGGGGAAAGTGAAGTTAGACAGCATAGGATGGTGGTTTGTAAGATGACGTTGGTGATCAAGAAGAGGAAGAGGAGTGTAAGGGCAGCACCAAGGATCAAATGGTGGAAACTGAAAAAGGATAATTGTGAGGTGGAGTTCAGGGAAGAGTTACGACAGGCACTGGGTGGCAGTGAAGAGTTACCAAATAG
Source organism: Protopterus annectens (assembly GCF_019279795.1). Taxonomy (NCBI): domain Eukaryota; kingdom Metazoa; phylum Chordata; order Ceratodontiformes; family Protopteridae; genus Protopterus; species Protopterus annectens. The sequence continues at coordinate 641,268,685 of NC_056730.1, forward strand.
CTGGGTAACTACAGCAGAGCTAGTAAGGGAGACGGCTACAAAGGTGCTTGGTATGACATCTGGACAGAGGAAGGATGACAAGTAGACATGGTGGTGGAATGAGGAAATACAGGAGAGTATACAGAGAAAAAGGCTGGCAAAGAAGAAGTGGGATTGTCAGAGAGATGAAGAAAGTAGACAAGAGTATAAGGAGATGAGGTGCATGGCAAAGAGAGAGGTGGCGAAGGCTAAGGATAAGGCATATGAATAGTTGTATGAAAGGTTAGACACTATGGATGGAGAAAAGGACCTGTACCAATTGGCTAGACAGAGGGACCGATCTAGGAAAGATGTGCAGCAGGTAAAGGTGATAAAGGATAATGAGGGAAACATACTCCCAAGCGAGGAGAGTGTGTTGAGCAGATGGAAAGAGTACTTTGAGGGGTTGATGAATAAAGAGAATGAGAGGGAGAGAAGGTTGGATGATGTTAGGATAGTGAATCATGAAGTGCAATGGATTAGCAAGGAGGAAGTAAGGATAGCTATGAAGAGGATGAAGAATGGAAAGGCTGTTGGTCCAAATAACATACCTGTGGAAGCATAGAGGTGTTTAGGTGAAATGGCAGTGGAGTTTCTAACCAGATTGTTTAATGAAAATTTGGAAAGTGAGAGGATGCCTGAGGAATGGAGAAAAAGTGTTTTGGTACCGATTTTTAAGAATATGGGTGATGTGCAGAGCTGTAGTAACTACAGAGGGATTAAATTGATCACTCACAGCATGAAGTTATAGGAATGAGTAGTGGAAGCTAGGTTAAGAAGGGACATGATGATTAGTGATCAGCAGTATGGTTTCAAGCCGGGAAAGAGCACTACAGATGTGATGTTTGCTCTGAGAGTGTTGATGGAGAAGTACAGAGAGGGTCAGAAGGAGTTGCATTGTGTTTTTGTAGACTTAGAGAAAGCATATGACAGGGTGCCTAGAGAGGAGTTGTGGTATTGTATGAGGAAGTCGGGAGTGTCAGAGAAGTATGCAAGAGTGGTACAGGATATGTACGACGGTAGTGTGACAGTGGTGAGGTCTGCGGTTGGAGTGACAGATGCGTTTAAGGTGGAGGTGGGATTACATCAAGAATCAGCTCTGAGCCCTTTCTTATTTGCAATGGTGATGGACAGGTTGACAGACGAGATCAGACAGGAGTCCCTGTGGACTATGATGTTTGCAGCTGACATTGTGATCTGTAGTGAGAGTAGGGAACAGGTGGAGGAGACCCTGGAGAGATAGAGATATACTCTACTGAGAAGAGGAATGAAGGTCAGCAGGACTAAGACAGAATATATGTATGTGAATGAGAGGGAGGATAGAGGAATGGTGAGGATGCAAGGAGTAGAGGTGGCCAAGGTGGATGAGTTTAAATACTTGGGATCAGTAGTTCAGAGTAATGGTGAGTGTGGAAGAGAGGTGAAGAAGAAAGTACAGCAGGATGGAGTGGGTGGAGAAGAGTGTCAAGAGTGATTTATGATAGACGAGTACCAGTAAGAGTGAAAGGGAAGGTCTGCAAGAGGGTAGTGAGACCAGCTATGTTATATGGGTTGGAGACAGTGGCACTGACAAAAAGGAAGGAGTTAGAGCTGGATGTGGCAAAGTTAAAGATGTTAAGATTTGCACTGGGTGTGACAAGGGTGAACAGGATTAGGAATAAGTATATTAAAGGGTCAGCCCAGGTTGGAAGGTTTGGAGACAAAGCCAGAGAGGCAAGATTATGTTGGTTTGGACATGTGCTGAGGAGAGATGCTGAGTATATTGGGAAAAAGATGCTAAAGATGAAGCTACCAAGTAACAGGAAAAGAGGAAGGCCTAAGATAAGGTTTATGGATGTTGTGAGAGAGGACATGCAGGTGGTTGGTGTGACAGAGCAAGATGCAGAGGACAGGAAGAAATGGAAACAGATGATTCGCTGTGGCGACCCCTAACGGGAACAGCCGAAAGAAGATGATGATTAGGTAGAATCTACCTTTTACAAAACCAAACTGCTGCAGATTAGCCTGATGAGATTTTTAAATTCTATGCTAATGAAGTCTGTTATAATATGTTCCATTGCCTTACAAAAGAGCCTCTTCAGGCTGATGAGCCTATAGTTTCCAGGGTCGGTAGTAGGGCCACATTTAATGAAATGGCATCACCAATGCTGTCCGCCATACTTCTGGGATTGAGCCTGTAGCCAGGTTCAGGATAAATAATGTATGGACAGGCTCTGCCAAGACATGATTAGTACTACTTAACAAACAGCCTAGTGTGTTATCTGGTCTTAGGGAGGAAGTGTTCTTCATTTTAGATAGCATTTTCAGTACATGTTCTTTAGTGATGATGGGGGGGGTGTTGACAGATAAGGTGTTTTAGGGCTTTGGATAGTAATTGCAGGAGTGAAATCTGTGCTAAGTTTATTTGCCAGTATATTGACAATGTCCACTGGTTCAAGAAGGTTTTACCATTTACTATGAGTTCTGTGCATTTTCAGTGTTGTTTCTTAGTTTCCTAAAATAAATATAGAAGATTTACAGTTGTTCATGGTTTCAGAAGACATCCTGAGTTCATAGGCTGCCTTAGCAGATCTTTCAGTCTTTTTTAAATTCTTAGACAAATTCCTAACATTTTCATTGACTCAGGGGGTCTTTAGATCTGTTGTATACTCTAACCAGCATTTTCCTTTTATTGCAGATTTTATTTGTGTCATCTGACTCCAGGGTGATTGGCTTTTATACATCCCACTGAATTTGTATCTATATAGGACTGTTAATTCTATACATTTATTTATGTGGGAACTGAACTCCTTTGCAAATTTATCTGTTGAAGTGACATCTAATGTGATGTTATTCTAAATGAATTTTGAGACTTCATCATAGAATTTGAGATTTGTTGTGTACTTGAAGTCTTTGAATTCTCATGTATTGGTTTCAGGACAGTTAGATAGTTTAATGGAAAAGGTTAGTAAGTTAGTCACTTAAATGAATAATTTAGTAGGTGTGATTTCAGTAGAAAAAGGGTTTATGAGATGCTTTTTCTGATTCTGATGAAGTCCTATGTGTACTAAGGACAAAAGTGCTTAATCCATGTTGGTTATTTATTAATAAAAGTTTTACTTTATTTTATTCTCAGTGAATACTTGGACGTTGGCTTTTGTGTTACTTTTTAGTTTTGTTACTAATACCTTATGTCTGACGTGATCAAAGACAGAGATTTACTAGTGAAGTTGCGCATGATGCCAATACATTACATTTGTAAATACTGGGTCAAGAATATTTTGTCCTCAAGCTGGGCTAGTGACCTTCTGGTTCATTGAGTTTTTATTTATTAGATCATGGGGAAGCAAAGGTATCCTGACAAAGAGACTAATCTTGGAAAACACACTTTGTCACTGTGGTGATGACAAGAGACAATATCCATATCTAATTTCATCTACTGCGGCAAAACCAGTTATTTCAGTTGACAGTCCTCATAGGTATCCTCTACAGTTTTCCATTCACTTTCTGGGAACAATGCAATTTATATATCGTTCAGGTTAAGATCACAGTGAAGAAAGAATTACTGTTATCCTTAATGCATCTATTACATCAACCTGTGATTATAGTTCACTGACAGACTAAACTAAAAGAACACAGACTGCACCTAAATATATTTCATTAAAGAATGAGCAAAGATATGTGTTAGGTTTTATCCTCAGCATTTTCTACATAGTATCAGTAGTGTAATTTAGCAACGTCCCATGACTGGGTGTGGGTATCACAAGATTTAGCCACAGTTTGTGTGGTTTGATCATGAGGGTGAAGCCCTCTTATTCAAAGAAAGGCAACTGTGGGTAAATCCTATGATACCTAAGGAGTGGGTTATTGCTATCATACAATGACATCATTTAAGAAAGAAATTGCTTACCTTTCTTAAACAATGCCTTTGTATAATGGTAGTTTAATGTTCTTCCACCTTCATAATGCATCGTATATGTGTATGGATGTATGGTCGAACGCTTGTACAGTACCTCAGTACAGTGCTAGGGAGATGCTGTGAAAGACATCACACTATCGGTATGCCTCTGTGATTTTTTTTTTTAATTATTATTTATTTTTCTAAAATAACAGCTTTTCCAGAAGCTCGAGAGACAGAGCAAACATATGAGAATAGTTGGGGACATTATACTAAAGTCTGAGCAGTTGAGAGGTAAAGGTTAAAAAGAGATCAGTCACATTATTAGAACTTACCTTACAACTTCCGGAGTTTTGCAGAATGTCCTGATTTTTTTTCTCACATTTTATTTTGTCCTTCTTAAAATAACTGAAGGTAGCATATCCTAATAGAAAATCTGGCCTCTCAACAATAGTTAAGTTACTAGACTTCTTTACATTGGTATATACTCGATTTACAAAAGGCATGTTGATAGGGGTGTATAATCAGTGTGCACACTTTGGAACAGCAATGTGTTGTATAATACAGTATGCTGCATAAAGTACTACCCTCCCCTGTAACACCAGTATGGATTTTTACAGTCATATAGTCATACAGGCAGCAAAATTATTTGTTAACTATATCTATTATTTTGTATTATTTTACAAGATTTGAATTAATCAATAAAGCCCAAAGCTTAGCATTTATACCGCTAGTATTTTCAATATCATGCAAGATTAAGGTCATTACAAAATGTCAATATTTTCTTTGTGGCTACATTTATTCTGTCATTAAGATACCCAGAATCACCTCTGTATAGGAATCTGTGTGCAGTGAGATTCAGAAACCTTTATGAATGGTTCGACAGACCAACTGTAAGGCAACAGTTACCAGACTATCCCACATATCTACCTGAACCAACAATACAACGGATCCTTTTATTGTGCTTTCCATGCTACTTATAACTTTGCACTCAGAATGATACACTTGTTCTGGCATCTATAATCTAAGCAGGAATGTACGTGGTCTGAAGAGACATCCTTTCAGTAAGTTTGTAAATCAGTTATACAAGTATACAACTACATATATGCTTGTATATGTACGTGTGTGTATCTATCTATCTGTATTTGTATCTATCAAAATACATACACACACACACACACACACACACACACATATATATATATATATATATATATATATATATATATATATATATATACATACATACATTTATATATATATATATATATATATATATATATATATACATACATACATTTATATATATATATATATACATACATATATATATATATATACATACATACATTTATATATATATATATATATATATATATATATATATTATATATATATATATTTTACAGAAATATGTATTGTGTCTATCTCTGGTTTGGTTCTGGATGAGACTACACTTCTATGTTAACAGCTACATATATTTCAAACAAACACAGACCTATACAATGCCACCTTTACAACTGCATTATTTTATGTAACAAACCATCTCCTGCATAATTTAAACTTATCAAAAACTCTTATCTACGACAAGTTTCTAAACATGGTTATTGTACCCAGCCTGTTCAACTGATTAACAAATATAAGTAAATAAGTACAAAACTAAACATTTACATGAAGATTCTTTACATGTCCCATACTCACATAAAAACTACAACTCTTAAGGTTGCAGAGGTACATGGCTATTGCAAATTTTCTATTTATTTCTTATAAAAAGACTTCCTTTTTAATAGTTCACATATCTCAGCATGTCTAAAATCACATTTTGTACCTAGTTACTAAAATCATGGATCAAAATTTGACTGGTTATTCTGCAATATTAGTGCTGTAGACCTAAAACTGAAGGGCTCCTTCGAAAGAAGGTATTAGCTAGATATGTTTTACCGCATATTTTTCAAGACAAAAATTCTAAGGCTTACCATTAACAAGTTCAATTTAAATACCAGGAAAAAAGCCAATCCAGCAACAAATTCTTGGGTAACAATAACATGTCAGAGACTTCCAAGATGACTGCACACTGAGCAACACCTGAATTTTGCGCTCCCAGTGTGAAAACAGCAACTCAGAAAAGACAGCCACTAAATTTGTCTTTTTGGGTAAATTTCAGTTACTAGCCAATAAGTGCACTACCTGGATGCCAGCAAAAAAGAATTTTAGAAAACCTGAAAGATAATCAAACATAAAAGATGAAGTAAAACAGTGGCTAGGAAGAATCCTGCAGATGTTCAGCAAAAAGCAGTTCACTCTCCAACTTTGGTGCAAAACATGACTTCCAGTAATCCAGAGGAAAATTAAGTCAAATATGCTTAGAGCTTCTTCCAGTGTTCCAAATGAAAATGCTTGAGAGACAGAAAAAAGCACAGGAGTTGACTAGAAGAAGGAATACATTGGAAATGAACAGATACTAGATTTGAAGATGGAGTTTAACAGGAAGAAAACCAGTAATTCCGAAATCAATGAATAAGTATGGGATTACAAAGCATCAATCACATTTGTGAAATATGGAAAAACAAGAAAACTTGGAAATACTGGACTTTTTTGAGTTTGTTAAACTTGAAGGGGACTTCAAAGCATATGACCTATTTCATGCCACTAATGTCTGAAAGAACATTTAAGTGAGGAGAAGATGAAAGAAAGAGATAACTGTAAGTAAAATTGTTTTAGTTCTTAACAGTATGTTTATAGAACATGACATATACTGCATGTTAAATAGTACATTTTTTTCAGTAATTTTGTGTGTAACAGCCATACTGACGTAAAGAGGTGCCCTTTTTTCCTTCATCTTTCTTTCCTTATTGTTCAATTTTAAGAACTGTAGACACTGCAATGTAAAAAAAGGAAGCCTGGACAAAAGAGCATGATGTAAGTACAACTGACATGCTTTTTCTTATTTTTGCATTGCGCAATGACTGGATTAAAGCCCTTTGCTTGATCTACCAAGTTTTAACTGGATGCAAACAAATAAAAGAACACTGAATGTAATGAAAAGTTTTCCTTTTGCAAATAAAGTTTCATAATGCAACATGAGCAGCTTGTAGCTGAAGGCATCTCTGTATCTGATTATCATGTTTCTATGGAGACAATTTGATAAGGGCAATAAAAACAGCATATTTTTTTCTTTCAATGACTAAAAGGTAATGTTTTCCGAAAGTATTCATGTTGTTTTCTACTATTCTGTATTCTGGGTGTGGAATAACGATAAGACAAAAACAGACAGCACTTTATGTAAGTAGAAGCACAAGCTATACCATGTGTCTTAGCATGGATAACCTACACTATGGGTCATTTCAGATCTGTGAGTGTAGCTGTCCATCTGGAACAGTCTTTCCTATTAAGAGAGTTAAACTTGATCATTTGAAGATGTACATAGTTTTGTGTGTTTGTATTAAGTTAATAGCTTATGTGGGTGTTATGGGGGTGTTTGTTTTTTTTCCTTTAGGGGGTTTCATTAAAACAAAACATTTTGTACAGCATGATACCGATTTAAACAGATATAACAAGATACAAGAGTATAAAAGATCAACCTGCTAAACACTGGTGTATGCATGTCACATAAAACCTGAAACTAGACATTAAAAAAAAGTTTTTATACAATTCAGGTGGGAATAATAATTTCTTGTCATAATGGCAACACTGTCCATATTTTCTTTGAATATGAATGGTCTCAGAGGTATATATAAAAATAAAGAGTAGTGAACTGCATTAAAATGCAGAGTACAAATTGCTATGCTGCAGAAAACACATTTGGAAAGAAATGAACATGTACATTTGATAAAGAAAGGATTTTAGGATGTTTATTTGTGGAATATCTTGGACAATGGAAAATGGGAGTACTATTAACTGCCAGAGGAGCTCTAAAAGTGATAGAAGTAGAAAAAAAAAGATAATGGTATATCAATAGTACTAGGGGGTTACTGGCAAGGGAGGAAGATTACACTGGCATGTATTTATATTTCACCTAAAGCTGCTATAATGGAGCTTAAGAAAGTTCAGGGGGAAATAATCAGCTTTCAGCAAGGAATATTACTTCTACATTGGTACTGGAATTTGGTTTGCAACAGCAAGGATATATCTGTGAGGCCTAAAAAGGAAAATATAACAATAGAGGGTAGATTTCTGAAGAAACTTATGAAAAGATTTGGTACAGAAGATGTGGATTCAGTAGTAGGAACTCTGCGAGAACTTGCATATTATTTCCTAAGGCAGAAAAACTAGGCTAGGCTAAACAGAAATTGTATTTCACAGGAACATGTGCATTTAATTGAAAGTTTTGATATGCATTCAAAAACTATTTCAGATCATCATGCACCAATAATAACTAAAATAAGAATGCACAGTAATGAAATACAAGTGAGACACTGGTGCTTCTCCACCTATCTGTTAAACAGAGAGTAATATAAGGAATGAGTAATAGAAATTACTCAGGGAAAACAGAAATTTCTTCAGAAAATATAGCTAGGGAGTTGGATAAAATATAAGTGGAGTTTAAAAATATGGTAGAAATAAAAAAGAGATGTGATTAAGAAGTAACAAGAATTATTTGTAGGGACTGACAAAAGATAAAGTATTGCAGAATAGGGGGAATCTCACAGAACAAGAAGAGAGGCAACTGTAGAGTGCTAAAGAGAAAATAAGGTAGTACCTGTATGACATGCACGAGTCTAGAAAAACTGCTGTTAAGCAACTGTTTTTTGATAATAACTCCAGAGCACCAAAGCTTTTAGCACAATGGTTCAGAAGACAGAAAGTAGAAAGGGTTGTTGCCAAGCCTATAACAAGGAAAATAACCGGAGATCCTGTAGACTAGAGGTATTAGAAATATTTTTGAAATTGTATGAAAATCTGTATAAAGCAAATGAATATGGAAATCAAGAAAATGTACAAATGGAAATGTTTATGGAATAATTAAACATGCCAAGGTTAGAAGCAGATGAGGTTCAGTAACTAACAGGATAAGACATGAGATAAAAATGGTGAATAGATGTTATTCCTCTGGAAGTCTGGAAGCTAGGAGTGAAGAAAGTGATAAAGAATGTTTTGTTTAACTGTACTTTAAAAGGAGAAGTACCAACATCCTAGAAGAAAGCGGTGGTAGCTGTAATACTTAAAGGTGGTAAAAAGCCATCAGATCCAGCTTCACATAGACCCATTTTGATTCTAAACCATGATTATAAAGTGTTTATGTCAGTAATGGCTAAAAGAACGGCAAAGGTGATGCCAAAATTGATAGATATGGATCAATGGGATTTTGTGGAGGGGAAGCAAACATTTGACAACATTAACAAAACAATGACGATCCATAGGGAAGCAGAATGTAAGAAAATACCACTGTTGGTGGGTCTTGATGCATTGAAAGCATTCAACAGAGTAAGCAGGGATTTTATGAGTATGAGCAATGGAAGCATCTGCATTCCTTGACAAACTAATGTTAATTAGGAGGATACGGTGGATATAAAAGGTGTACACACCCCTGTTAAAATGCTAGGTTTTTGTGATATAAAAAATGAGACCACAATAAATCATTTCAAAACTTTTCCCACCTTTAATGTGACCTATAACCTGTTTAATTCAATTGAAAAACAAACAACTATGTTAGGGGAAAATATAAAAAATAAAAAAATGTGCAATAAGCTGGTTGCATAAGTGTGCACACCCTTAAACTAATACTTTGTTGAAGCACCTTTTGATTTAATTACAGCATTCAGCCTTCTTGGGCACACACCTGCCATCCATTAAAGCTGTCCTAGCAGGATTTTCCTGACATTTACTCAGTTGCCTGCTACAGCAAAAGCCATGGTTCGCAGAGAGCTTAAATCATCAAAGGGATCTCATTGCTGAAAGGTACCAGTCAGGAGAAGGGTACAAAAAAATTCCCACAGCATTGGATATACCATGGAACAAAGTGAAGACAGTCATCATAAAGTGGAGAAAATATGGGACAACAGCAACGTTGCAAAGAACTGGACATCCCTCCAAAATTGATGAAAAGACAAAATGAAAACTGGTCATAGAGGCTGCCAAGAGACCTACAGCTGAAGAAACTGCAGTAATTTCTGGTAAGTACTGGTTGTGTACTACATGTGACAACAATCTCTCATATTCTCTATATTTCCGGACTATGGTGTAGGGTTGCAAGACGGAAGCCTTTCTTACACAGAAAAACATCCAGACCCGGCTAAAATTTGCAAAACAATACATCAAGTCTCACAAAAGCATATGGGAAAATGTGTTATGGTCTGATGAGAGCAAGGCTGAACTTTTTGGGCACAATTCCAAAAAGTACATTTGGCATAAAAACAACACTTCGCTTCACCAAAAGAACACCATCCCCACGGTGAAGTATGGTGGTGGCAGTATCATGCTTTGGGGTTGCTTTTATTCAGGTGGAACTGGGGCTTTAGTCAAGGTGGAGGGAATTATGAACAGTTCCAAATACCAGTCACTTTTGGCCCAAAACCTTCAGGCATCTGCTAGAAAGCTAAAGATGAAGTGGAATTTCACCTTTCAACACGACAATGACCCCAAGCATACATCCAAACCAAGAAAAGACTGGCTTTACCAGAAGAAAATGAAAGTTTTGGAATAGCCCAGTCAGAGCCTAGACCTAAATCCAACTAAAAATCTGTGGTGTGACCTGAAGAGGGCTGTGCGTAAGAGATGCCCTCACAATCTGACAGATTTGGAGTGCTTTTGCAAGGAAGAGTAGGCAAATACTGCCAAGTCAAGATGTGCCATGCTGATAGACTCCTACCCAAGAAGACTGAATGCTGTAATTAAATCAAAAGGTGCTTCAACAAAGTATTAGTTTAAGGGTGTGCACACTTATGCAACCAGAGTATTGTACGTTTTTTATTTTTTATATTTTTCCCCTAATAGATTTGTTTGTTTTTCAATTGAACTGTACAGATTATAGGTCACATTAAAGGTGGGAAAAGTTTTGAAATGATTTATTGTGGTCTCATTTTTTTATATTACAAAAACTTGGCATTTTAACAGGATGTGTACACTTTTTATATCCACTGTATATGAGGGATAAGAGGTGAAAATGAAAGTGGGGGTTCCTCTCTCCCATTTGCTATTTGCACTATACTTAGAGCCGCTGACAAAGAAAATCAGGGACTCAGAAATTCAAGGGTGTAACTGTTATGGTAATCTAGGAAAAGCTGGAATTATTTGCAGATGGTATTATTTTGTACTTGATAAAACCAAAAAAGGACATTTTAGTCTTGTGGAAAATTCTCAGACATTTTCAAGTCTTTTTGGGAAACAAAATTAAGGAAGATTAAAAAAAGGCAATAGCTGCAAACTATGTACCCACACATAAGCTGGTTCAGCAACACCCATACTTAAAATGAAGTATTTAGGAGTATGGCTTAAAAAGGATTTCATTATGGTAGCTAAAACTGAGAAATTGAAGCTCTGTTTTATGGATAGGGATAGCAAGATTCAAGCAGTGAAAACATTTTTAGTCCCTTTAGTTTTATACACAGGTCAGGCATAATTTTATCAACCAGAAGAGAAGTTGTGGATAGTAATTAATAAAGATTTAAAGGATTTTATCTGGGTGGTAAAGAGGGCGGAGTCAATTGGGATAAGATGATCCTTTGAGTAGGACAAAGTGGTTTAGGTTTACCTGATTTGAAGGGGCATTTTAGAGCTACACAGTTAAGGCTCCTATATATAGCACAAGCAGAAAGCTATAATTCAAAGTGGAAATGGATGATGATGAAACAAGGGGAAAGCTGAAGAAACAAGGAAAGACTGGGAGTTTGGATGCAGATCCTTAATGAGAATTACAATAACCTACACAATATTATATTCATAAAATAGAAGGAATTCTAAGAACTAAGCCAACACAGGATGAAAGGAGATTCTTCTGATAGGAGTGACTGCAATTAGGGGTACACAGAATAGGCATGGGGGTCTAGAATTCAGTGGAGAAAAGTGTCAAAGGAACCAAGGTATTAGGAGCAAATAATCAGAGAGGAAAAGGTAACAGAATGGGAAGAAGCCAAGAGTTCATTTGGACTACAGGCTAGAGATTGTATTCTCTATCAAGGATTAATAAGAGTATAGGCAAAAAGAAAGGAATAAGTGATCCTAAGTGAAAGACCAACTTTGGTAGGAATTTTAGTAGAATCTAGAACAGAAGCTGTTGTTAAAAAGGGGATAATTCGTAGGGTGTATAAAATATTGCATGATGACTATAGGAATCAATCAGATGAGGTTATAAAGGATTGCAAAGAGAGACTGGGTAGGCAATTCACAAAGAAACAATGATTTATGTATGGCTCCCAAATGTGCAACAAAATCTAGAAGATTTAGGATCTTTGGAAGTGTTTCCATAGGTATTTTTATACCACATGCAGACTCCAAAGAATTTTTTCTCAGGTAATTTGCATATATTGGAGGTGTAATAGGGAAGAAAGAGGTAATTAGGAACATACTTTTTGGAAGTATAATGAGTGGACAGACTTACTTCCCTGCAGAATGCTCTGTCAGAAATACTGGGTAAGCAAACAGGTGTAAATAAGGAAATTATTTTTTTCAGCTGTGATACAGAATCAGAATTGTCTCGACATATTAAGGCTTTGCTGAATTTAATTCTGGAGGCTGTCAAAAATCAATTAGCAGAAAATGGAACTCAAAGTCTAAAACAACCGTACTAGAAGTAGTGAATATAGCAGTATAGATAAACAAACTTAATGTGGGATCTGTAGAAAAGGGTAGAAGCTAATAATGGAAACTGTGGGAACAATACATGCAGAAGAATGTTTTGGAGGAGGAATGAAGTTTAAGGGAAAGCAGGAATTGAATGAGCTAGTTAATGCTTGACAAGTACTTCACAGAAGATTATATGTGCTGTATAATGTCTGCAACTGAAAATATGTCAATATGTTTTTTTTTCATTTACATAAATGTATGACTGACTGTGTCATAAGCGATAATTCGATAAAAAAATCTTTCTTGATCAAAAAAAAGAAGAATACATGTCAGAGAAGGAATACAGATACCTCAAACTCAGTTAAGTATGTGATTTGTTGTTGTTGTGTCTTTCGGCTTTTCCTGGTTAGGGGTTGCCACAGCGGAACTCCGGTCCGCTAATGATTGGCAGTAGATTTTTACGTGCCGAGTTGCCAGCCCTAACGCACAACCTTCAACGAAGGTACGCCCATTCACGCATGTCTCCACACAGAAGACGCTCTAGCTGAGAATCGAACAGGACAACGTCTTACTGTGAGGCGACAACCCTACCGCAGCACCACCACCGCAGATAAGTATGTGATTTTTTAATTACTGAAAATATATCCAGGATACTGGCAATTGTATTTTCAGTAAGTTAAAAGTATGTTTATTATTCAGTACCTTGTACATAAGAAATTAATCTTTAATTTACTCAGTTATGGTGGTTAAACACCCCCCTTCCACATTTAAGTTAGAAAAAGTAACTGTACATCTATGAAAACTTGGAAGCTGTCTGACAATACATAGGATAGCTTCAGATCAGCAGCAAGCTGAGGTAACTTTTCTTTGGACTAATCTGTATACTAGGCTTTCCAGTGCTTCCATTATGCATACATTAAAAACTTTATGAAATATGATGTTTGGTTAACTAATTTGCCTTTTTGGAATAAAAAAATAATCACTGATGAAAGTAACTGTAAGAACAGACCAATTAAATGGTTGCTCTTTGTAACTTACAGCTTCACCCAGTAAAATGAAAAAAAAATAGTTTCACATTTGCATCACTACTGTACAGTTCTGTATCACATTGCAAAACCTGCCCTCACCGTAGCCATAACTCCAGCATTTACTGAAACCTTTCTATTCCTCTACTTTTTGCACTCTGGCATGAAATGTATCTGTGAAGTTACATAAAGACAGGAGAAAAAGATGTGCAGAACACACAAGGTTTGCAGATTCACTGCAGTTGGTTTGGATGTTTTTGTTCTAAAAGGTTCACTATGACCTGACTGTCACAGTTTACGCTTAGTTAACAGGAAGCATATATTACTGCTTTACAGATGAGCATTTAACTAGCTCCAGCATGCGACCAGAAGGCCTATTTGGTTCATTACTCTCTCGCATTCCAAGCATGGGTACTAACTCTGCAACATCTGACTGCTCCTCAGTGCTGGTCCTGTAATACTCCCTTAGTCACTGGAAATGTACTTTGTAGGTGTGAAGAGTATTATAATGCTGACATTGGTATTTTTACTGAATAACTTTTTTTTCTTACTGAATAATTATTAATAAATATACCAACTTTCACGTGTAAGCATCGTGAAATCATGTAATCAGTGTAAATGGATGAAAGCTACTTGTGTGAAAGTAGGGCTTGAATATTTCACTAAAAATGCAGCTGATTAAAGGTGGCTGATGCTATGACGAATGCTCTTTTTCCTTGTAATGTACCATACTTGTGTGCAGCTATTTATTTAAGGGGGTTTCTCCTTAAAAGATGTATACAAACTCATTTTCTATAAAAAATAATTTCTGCTTTCTGCTTTACACATTTGTGTTCATGTGTACATGCTATTAGCTTTCATATCTTTGTCTCTGCTTGGTGTGACATGGGTACTGTCTTTTTAATAAAGCTATAAATAGGGTTCTTATTAAATCAGAAAATGCTTAAAATAGCGAATGCTGTTTAATAGACCCTTTTTATTCGAAATGGTGAAATCCCAAAAGCATGGAACAGCGATTTTCTTCTCAGGGGAAAAAAAAAATCATTGGGCTGTTTTTGGGACTTTGCCATTTCCTCCAATGTTGTGTAATCTCGGAGATGGTATATTTAAGTAGGGGGTGGGGGGCACAGCCCCCAACATCGGGGTGTGTGTGGGGCAAAGCCCACCACTTTATTTTGTGTTTGTTTTTTTATTTTTATTTTTTTTTACAGAGCAGCGATTTTTTTCCCCTGCAAAAAAAATTGCTGTTCCGTGTTTTCGGCATTTTGGTGTTTCGACATATTTGGGCCAATTATACAGCGTTCGCTAAGTTAAGCATTTGCTGATATAACACAGACCATATAAATAGACCTTATTACAAAACTGACAGTGGTGATGAAGAGAATTTATTTATATAGGTTTACTGTCTCTTCTAATGTTAGTGCATTTAAGCAAGAAAATCACCTGGTGAAACAAGGCCAGAACAACAGTCTAGTTTGTTGGTGACCAATGTCTCATTAAAGTCAAATACAGCTGCTAAGGGAGGGTTGGACTGAGTGTGTTTTCCCACCTTGGGCAGGTGAACAGCCTATGCTCCAGTGAAGTTTTGGTCTCCTGACCCAGCATGGACTGTTTCTAAATGAGTGATGCACGTATCCGGACAGGCCAAATACAGAGGTTTGCTTGGCAGTGCATTAGAGCTTACATGCATCTTGGCTTCTTTGCTATATACACAGCCCTGAGAAACCTGATGGGAAAAATATTTCTAGCTCCAGACATAAGGCAGAGTCCATCAGCTGTTATGGTGGACTTTGGGGGAATGCTTTTAAAATTACTTCTGGAAAGTGCCTGCTTAAAGGGGCCCTAAGGAATTTTTTTGGGGAAGCCAAAAAAGGGTGATAAGGGGAATGCCTTATTGAACCTATGAACCTATAAGACATGAGATAAAAATGGTGAATAGATGTTATTCCTCTGGAAGTCTGGAAGCTAGGAGTGAAGAAAGTGATAAAGAATGTTTTGTTTAACTGTACTTTAAAAGGAGAAGTACCAACATCCTAGAAGAAAGCGGTGGTAGCTGTAATACTTAAAGGTGGTAAAGAGCCATCAGAACATAGACCCATTTTGATTCTAAACCATGATTATAAAGTGTTTATGTCAGTAATGGCTAAAAGAATGGCAAAGGTGATACCAAAATTGATAGATATGGATCAATGGGATTTTGTGGAGGGGAAGCAAACATTTGACAACATTAATAAAACAATGACGATCCATAGGGAAGCAGAATGTAAGAAAATACCACTGTTGGTGGGTCTTGATACATTGAAAGCATTCAACAGAGTAAGCAGGGATTTTATGAGTATGAGCAATGGAAGCATCTGCATTCCTTGACAAACTAATGTTAATTAGGAGGATACAGTGGATATAAAAGATGTACACACCCCTGTTAAAATGCTAGGTTTTTGTGATATAAAAAAATGAGACCACAATAAATCATTTCAAAACTTTTCCCACCTTTAATGTGACCTATAACCTGTTTAATTCAATTGAAAAACAAACAACTATGTTAGGGGAACATATAAAAAATAAAAAAAATGTGCAATAAGCTGGTTGCATAAGTGTGCACACCCTTAAACTAATACTTTGTTGAAGCACCTTTTGATTTAATTACAGCATTCAGCCTTCTTGGGCACACACCTGCCATCCATTAAAGCTGTCCTAGCAGGATTTTCCTGACATCTACTCAGTTGCCTGCTACAGCAAAATCCATGGTTCGCAGAGAGCTTAAATCACCAAAGGGAAACAAAGGTACGCCCATTCACGCATGTCTCCACATAGAAGACGCTCTAGCTGAGAATCGAACAGGACAACGTCTTACTGTGAGGCGACAACCCTACCGCAGCACCACCACTGCAGATTAGTATGTGATTTTTTAATTACTGAAAACATATCCAGGATACTGGCAATTGCATTTTCAGTAAGTTAAAAGTATGTTTATTATTCATTACCTTGTACATAAGAAATTAATCTTTAATTTACTCAGTTATGGTGGTTAAACACCCCCGTTCCACATTTAAGTTAGAAAAAGTAACTGTACACCTATGAAAACTTGGAAGCTGTCTGACAATACATAGGATAGCTTCAGATCAGCAGCAAGCTGAGGTAACTTTTCTTTGGACTAATCTGTATACTAGGCTTTGCAGTGCTTCCATTATGCATAAATTAAAAACTTTATGAAATATGATGTTTGGTTAACTAATTTTCCTTTTTGGAATAAAAAAATAATCACCGATGAAAGTAACTGCAAGAACAGACCAATTAAATGGTTGCTCTTTGTAACTTACAGCTTCACCCAGTAAAATGAAAAAAAAATAGTTTCACATTTGCATCACTACTGTACAGTTCTGTATCACATTGCAAAACCTGCCCTCACCATAGCCATAACTCCAACATTTACTGAAATCTTTCTACTCCTCTACTTTTTGCACTCTGGCATGAAATGTATCTGTGAAGTTACATAAAGACAGGAGAAAAAGATGTGCAGAACACACAAGGTCTGCACATTCACTGCAGTTGGTTTGGATGTTTTTGTTCTAAAAGGTTCACTACTATGTCTGTTTTTACCTTAAATTGGAATAAGACCTGAATGTCACAGTTTACACTTAGTTAACAGGAAGCATATATTACTGCTTTACAGATGAGCATTTAACTAGCTCCAGCATGCGACCAGAAGGCCTATTTGGTTCACTACTCTCTCGCATTCCAAGCATGGGTACTAACTCTGCAACATCTGACTGCTCCTCAGTGCTGGTCCTGTAATACTCCCTTAGTCACTGGAAATGTACTTTGTAGGTGTGATGAGTATTATAATGCTAACATTGGTATTTTTACTGAATATTTTTTTTTCTTACTGAATAATTATTAATAAATATACCAGCTTTCACATGTAAGCATCATGAAATCATGTAATCAGTGTAAATGGATGAAAGCTACTTGTGTGAAAGTAGGGCTTAAATATTTCACTAAAAATGCAGCTGATTAAAGGTGGTTGATGCTATGACGAATGCTCTTTTTCCTTGTAATGTACCATACTTGTGTGGAGCTATTTATTTAAGGGGGTTTCTCCTTAAAAGATGTATACAAACTCATTTTCTATAAAAAATTATTTCTGCTTTCTGCTGCTTTACACATTTGTGTTCATGTGTACATGCTATTAGCTTTCATATGTTTGTCTCTGCTTGGTGTGACATGGGTACTGTCTTTTTAATAAAGCTATAAATAGAGTTCCTATTAAATCAGAAAACGCTTAAAATAGCGAATGCTGTTTAATCAACCCTTTTTATTTGAAATGGTGAAATCCCGAAAGCATGGAACAGCGATTTTCTTCCCAGGGGAAAAAAAAATCACTGGGCTGTTTTTGGGACTTTGCCATTTCCTCCAATGTTGTGTAATCTCGGAGATGGTATATTTAAGTAGGGGGTGGGGGGCACAGCCCCCAACATCGGGGTGTGTGTGGGGCAAAGCCCACCACTTTATTTTGTGTTTGTTTTTTTATTTTTATTTTTTTTACAGAGCAGCGATTTTTTTCCCCTGCAAAAAAAATTGCTGTTCCATGTTTTCGGCATTTTGGTGTTTTGACATATTTGGGTCAATTATACAGCGTTCGCTAAGTTAAGCATTTGCTGATATAATACAGACCCTATAAATAGACCTTATTGCAAAACTGACAGTGGTGATGAAGATAATTTATTTATATAGGTTTACTGTCTCTTCTAATATTAGTGCATTTAAGCAAGAAAATCACCTGGTGAAACAAGGCCAGAACAACAGTCTAGTTTGTTGGTGACCAATGTCTCATTAAAGTCAAATACAGCTGCTAAGGGAGGGTTGGACTGAATGTGTTTTCCCACCTTGGGCAGGTGAACAGCCTATGCTCCAGTGAAGTTTTGGTCTCCTGACCCAGCATGGACTGTTTCTAAATGAGTGATGCACGTATCCGGACAGGCCAAATACAGAGGTTTGCTTGGCAGTGCATTAGAGCTTACATGCATCTTGGCTTCTTTGCTATATACACAGCCCTGAGAAACCCGATGGGAAAAATATTTCTAGCTCCAGACATAAGGCAGAGTCCATCAGCTGTTATCCAGTCTCATTCCTTGCCATCTAGTAAGTGGATACCACAAGACAGTTCCTTCATGCAAAGATAGGCACTTTCTCAAGATGGGCTATATTAGGCTATGTTTGACAGAATACTCAGAAGCAAATAGTCTTTGTTAGGCTACAGCCTACTGGGAACAAAAGGGGTTACTTTAAAAAAATACAAAAAAAGGATACACAAATAATTTAATTATTTTATTTTTATTTGTCTTTGTTGACCAGAAAAGTCCAACTGGGTAACACACATTTTCAGTGCCGCCCTGGGGAGAAAAGCTCCAAATTTAAGTTACACGGGATGCACATTTATAACTGCAGGGTAATTGAGCTTATTTGCATGATTTTTAAATATTTCTTACATGAACACAGCATTTTGACACAAAAAAACAAGGGAGAAATTAACATAAATTGGCTAATTATTTAATAGAACAAATAAAATACAATAACAGTTAATGCAGTTATTGTATGATGTCTGCAGGGAAAATTTCAAGCTGGGGTGTTTTGAAGTTAGTAATAATTTACAGACAGACAAGTAGAATGTAGCTAAAAATGATGATAAGAGAGATATGAAAGGAGAAATTATGGGAATGAGCAGGAAGATAAATGGGAAGAGGAAAAATTGTAGTTAGTGGTGAGAAGTGAGAGAAGGAGGAAAAGTAAGAGTTTAGGAAATAAGTGCAGTATGAGGAGCGATATGGTACGAAAGATCGGGAAGCAAAGCAGTTGTTAAGAGTTGAAGAACAGTAATATAAGTTACACTAAAAACAGTCCCAACTGAAGATGGTAGAAATAAATATCCACACAAAAAAACATCAAACCGGCACTTTAGGGAAGCAAAGACAGAAGTACAAAATAAGCGTAACCAAAATTTTCTTTCCACTTTCATCCACAAATGAACTTCTTCCTGAAGAAGTCCAGAAGTCCATTTATGGATGAAAGCAAAGAAGTCCATTTGTGGATGAAAACTGCAATAAAATTGTGGTTACAGTAATTTCGTGCTTCTGCCTTGGCTTCCCTTAAGTGCCGGTTTGGTGTTTTTTGTGTAGTAATCTAAGACAGCCAGGTGAGCAGGAAGAACAGAGTCTTAACTAAAGCTTTGAAACTATTTACGTTTTCTATCTATTTGAACTGTATGACAATTTCATTCCTGCATTTTGACAGATAATGGGAGTAGAGAGAGTCTCTAGCAGTGCTGAATGTCTTACTAATACATGGTTAAGAGTGTACTGGTAGAGCGAAGGGTGAATACTACAGTAGAGTATTTTGTAATGCTGGCCATTTGTTTGAAGAGCACAATAGGTTATCTGCAATGATTACTTGTATGTCAACTGGTTTGGGAGTTCAAGGCAGTTTGTTTTCATGCAGGCAAGTGGTATAAGGTTGCTTGGTTGCAAATTTCACTATTTTGTAGTAGAAGGAGGCTAGTTTAGTTTTATATGTAGTGTTGGTATTTGTAAGAATAGGGGAAGCATATAATAAAAAAGGAAGGAAGTATGTCGCTGCTAAAATAATCCATGCTTGATCTGTTAGGTATTGTTTGGCTCTATAGAGGGAGCCAAGATTTTGATGAGTTTTCTTGATGGAATAAAGTATGTTGTGATCAAATTTGAGATTGTCATCTATTATGACTCTGAGTAGTTTAGTTTGGCTTATGGTTTCTATTTTTGTGTTATTAGTTGAGGAAATATGAAATGTGTGTTTCTGGTTACAGTATTGTTTTGAAGTAAAGTATAAGCATGTTTTTTTTGGGGGGGGGGGCATTAAGCAGCAACTTAGAATTTTTAGCCACTTTTCAATGTCAGTGAAAGATTTTTGAGTGATTTTCTGTAATGTTGTTATGGATAGGGCACAGCAGATAAAGGTCTGTGAATTATATTAGAGTGGCAATTATAGTAGTGGTATGAAGTTTATTTATGAAAATGTTAAATAAAGGGGGGGGGGGGTCGAGTACTGACCCTGGGAAACACCAACAGAGATCAGTTGAAATTCTGAAAGGTTTTGTTGCCATTTAGTTGCCTGCTGATGTCTGCATAGTTAACTGGGAAATCAGGAGAGGGAGGGGTAAGTGAGAGCTAGAATTGCAAGTTCAGAAAGAAGCTTTTGGTGGGGCACTGTGTCAAGTGCTTTGGAAACATCAAAAAAGTGAACAAACAAGGCTGCCCTTATTTCATTATCAGTTTCTATGTTGGTGAAGTTGATGAGGACAGTAGTGTGACTGGACCTGAAACTGTGCTGGGTGTTGCAGAGGAGCTCATGTTTGGTCATGTGTTTCATAAGCTGAGACTAAATGCATTTCTCAAGGATTTTTGACAGGGATGACAGGATAGCAATAGGTCTGTAGTCTGTTAACCCTGTTAAAGTACCTACTTTGGGATGACATATAACAATGGATTCTCCCAGACAGTTGTGACACAGTTCTCAGTTACTGTCCAGCTGATCAGAATGAAGACAGGGAAGACTAGTGCCTCTGCACCTATTTTGAGGAACTCAGTGAGAAGGTTATCAGCAGCTGAGGTTGTTTATTTTAATTTGGTTAGCGATTTCTTTATGGTTGATGTTGGGACAGACTGAAAAACTAAAAGACAGTGTGTTACTTTCAAGAATAGATGGTAGCTGGAGGGGTAAAATGAGGTGGTCACTGATTAGTGATATAACTGACTGGATAAAATGAGTGTTGAACTGAGTGGCAATGGACTTTTTGTTGTTTGAAGCAGAAGGATAGGGTATAGTGGTATGGCCTGGGTGTAACAGTTTATTTACACAGGATCAAGAAAGCTTGGGGTTGTTTTGGAGCTTTTGCTGGAGATTAATGTGGTATGAATTTTGTCAGATTTAACAAGGATTTTTGTATAGTTGCTGAAATATATACAATTTTAGTAAGCATGTGTTTTATTTTCATACCATTCTTTCCATGATTTATCTTTTGTCAGCCATGGTACTGTGATATTTTTTAGCCTTCTTGTCCTAACTAGTTGTAAATCATTTCATGCTTTTTGGGAAGGTACAAATGAAGTGAGTAACTGCTTCATCTAGAGGCATTACTCATAATATCATTCAGTTGTAGTGGAAAACAGATGTAATAAATGTGTGTTTGCCAAATTTAGTTAAATCGTGTACTTGTTTATAGATTATTTGTTTGGGTAAACCATGTAGTTGTCTGATTACATAGGTTGGGATGTGGTCACTATAGTATCTGATAAGCAACCAGAAGGTTTTATACTATGGGAATTTGTTTGTCAATATCCAGTCCAGTATGGACTGCCTGTTAGTGCTTTTATTGATTCTGTTGTTGGAGCCTATCAGTTGGATGAAGCCAAATAATGACCACAGTCCTAGGGGTTGCTGCTGTTTATGGACTGCCGATCTATATTTAGGTCACCTAAGATGAAGGTTTCCTGTGAATGTTATCAGATATTCAGTGTAGAATATTTTCATCTGTAGTAATGTTGTTACCTGGTGGGATGTATACTGCTGAAATACATAGAGATTTCTTTTGGTTGATTTTGAGGTATGCAGTCAGAAGTTCAACATTATTAAATCTGGGATAGTTAGATGGACTGGAGTTATTTCTAAGTTGTTTTTTATAAATAATAGCAATACCACCTGGTCTTTTAAGTTTTCTGTTCATTCTGGGTATGTTAAAACCTGAGGAATAATCTAGTTGTCAGTTATTTCTTGTTTTAGCCAGGTTTCAGTGGCGATTAAAATGTCTGGGGAGTAAAATTCTAGACATGCATGGATATTATGACTTTTGTTGCAAATACTTCTGAGATTAATGTTGAAAAGAATAAGGTTAGATTCATTAATTGATGGGAAAATTGTGTTGGTAGCATCGGAAAGTAATGGATTGGCCACGGTGCATATTTGATGTATGGGTCCAGGGCTAGGGTAAATACCTCCACTAAGTTTCAGGATGGAAGTGGGCTGAATAGAAATATGGAGTCATTTGAATTTGTATCTGACTTTTAGCACTGCTGAAAAAGTGCTTTTCCAAGTGTAAAGCTTTTTTTAATGAGTAGACTGTTATTTATATTAAAATGGGAAATGCGCTGTAAAAGAAACTTTCTAAATGTACAAATACTTCACTACTTTACTAGCATGTTGTCAGCACAATATGTAATACAACCACAAGACTGTTTCCCAATTTAGAGCAGAGAATTTAGAATACGATTCGATAATGAGCTTCATCCTGTAGTCCAGATTTTTATTCCAGCAGCTTCCATTTGACTACTGTGTGACTCTAAGCAAGTCACTTAGCCAGAAAGTGCTCCATTGTCACGCCAAAAGAGGCTTGTATCTAGAAGGTTTATTTGGTTAACAAAAACATTTTTAAGAAAAAACAATTTTTAAACAATCATACACAAAACATTTTATAGATAAGAATGAGTAATTCATACCTTCCCAAGATTTAGATCAACATATGGGTCAGGAAATCCTGTGAACTCTCTTGGACTGCCATACAGATTTACAAAGCAGGGCCCAAATGTGGGCAAGAATCCAAGACCATCATCAACTACCATAAAAGAAAAAAAAACAAAATAAAAGTAGTAAATCAAGTGACAAATTTTACTTTATCAACACAGTCCTTCCTGAATGCTTTTTAAGAAACAAATCTGTGGTGCATAACTTCATAAATTATTTATCAACAGCTGATGTACACCGAGAAGGAACACTACTGACTGTATCTGTATAAAAGGACTTACACTGATAAACCTCAAATAACTAAAACTGAAGGATCTAGAACACCAAAAGGAAAGGCCTGAAAAAAATGAAAACTCAAATTGTGAACTATTTTTCTGCAAGAGGAATGTCACTCAAATCCACAGTGTTGGAGGCAAGTCCCCACCCCAAGACTCATATCAACTACTCAGTTTTGGAAAGACAAAGAAGAGATAAATCTCCAAAAATAAAGGAATCATTGTCAGAACACACTTAGAATCTGCACCATTAGTGACTACATATGGAAAGCAGTTATTGGAGTTCTGTTCCTTGGTGTCTTTTGACTTTGGCACCTGACCCTAATGAACCAAGAACTTGGTGACTTGTAGAGAAGCCATAAAAAAAACAAATGATGCAAACAATTCTTTGAAGATCTACTGTCACCCTTTTTTATTTCTGTGGCTAGTTTTATAGCCCCTGGATTCTCTAATGATGCATTCACCATCATGTTCATACAATGCCTCCTTGTAATGGGGATACTGTTAGGGAAACAAGCACTATTCAAAGACTATTTTACAGCAGCAGTAAAATAAGTGGGGTAACTCTCCTAGCTAACTAGAACTGACACTTGCAATGTAGCAGATACTTGAGCACTGATCAAAAATGATTTGAAGTGAACAGTAATTTTCACAAGGTAAGATCTTACAAGGTCAGAAAGCAGTATACCCATAATGCATATGGCCAAAATCTACTAATGTTAAACACATATAGCAACATTGGTCAATGAAACTCATTCGCAGAACAAACTAAGCACTGTGTTAATGCAACACAGTATCTTGCAAGCACAGTTCAGATGGTTATGCTCACTGATGGGCAACATTCAAGGTGGAATTAGAGGGAAACAATTTAAAACCCAGTTTTTCTTCAGGGTTATTATAACAAGAATAAAAAAACAAAGCATCCCACCTCCATGTGTGTCATCTCTCTTGAAGTAATTCCAAAGTCATTCCTCCTAGCAAGAGTGTACATGGATACCCGTAATATTAATTACATAATTTAAAATGTAAAAGAAGGTCACTCCTACACGATTAACAACCATTCTCCCATATATAGGCAAAACAAGGGCCTTCAGTGCAAGTAGTATAATCTAGGTCACATGAGAAGCAAAGCCCTTTTACTGAAACGAGTAAGGTAAGGAAAAAAAGTGTACATGTCAAAACTATGAATGCCATAATTCTGCACTTGTAATGTTCCTAGTTAAAAACTGAGTCCTCAGTTACTCAATTCAAAATATCAAAGCAAAAGTTAAAATTCCATGAATTAGAACATACATATAAACAGCAACTTGGTGATATGCAGACATACTGAACTACAACAAGAAGGATGAACATGCTATCAGACAACAGGCAAAGGCATTCTAACAGGTGGAAGTTTAATGCTGATTAGAATCTGTATGTGAAGCACAAAATAATCATGTAACTCCACGATAACATGTCAAGTTGTCATGGACACAATAATTCTATGAGTTTTTAAAAACATATTTAGAAGTTTGCCACAGTCTAAATGGAAGTTTGTTCCAGAGCTTGTCAGCATAAGCAGAGAAGCACAACTTACTAAATCTCTTCCTGGGTTTAGGTATGGCTAAAACAAACAAGTGAAGTGACGTGGTTTGTGCCATTCAAGACTGTAAACAATCAAGAGGCAGTTGAGACAATTCAGTAGTTTGCTGGTGATTTAAGTTGATTTAGAGGAGGGTGTAGATTGAATTAATGTCACAGCAAAATGAACAGTGAAGGACAGTGGTTGAGTCTAGTGTAGTGACCTGCAGCAAATACAACACTCCAACTTTACCCCAGTCTGTGAAGAATGGAAGGCTCCAGGTTAGACACAATTAGTGCTGAGGAATGAAGGCCCTGGGCTGTTAATGAGCTGCCTCCTGCTGCCAAGGGTTGTTTGTGTTTAATTCCTTCTACCTGCATTTGCCTACTGTGTCACTCTGAGCAGGTCACTTATTCAGAGAGTGCTCCCAGGTCCCTCCTAAAATAGGTCACTTGTGTCCAGTAGGTTTCCCCAGTTAAGAAACTAATAAAATAAAAACAAATGCACTGAACAGAAAATGAATGGAAAGGGATGCTTTGATGTGGTACAGAACCAAGAACAGGAAGTTCCCTGTAAATACTTCTAAGTTTCTAATACAACAAAGTATGTATAGTACTAATATATTTATCGGACTTTAGCTGACTATCAATGATCATTTCAAGAACTCTATAACTAATAACATAATATATGGGAAGGTTTTGAACTTTGGTGATAGTGGAATTGCTACTGTTATTTTCGGAATCCTTGGAAGGAAAATATAGCTTTGATTTTATTGGTGTTTAGACACAGTTCAAAATAACTTAGCCAAGAAAATATGCAACCAAATGTCCTCTGCAGTTTAGAGATGATGACAAACATGTTATGGCGATATTGTAGTTGAGGGCCTCACCAGATGCGCAGTAGCAAGCCATGCCCAAAACCCACTCCCGTGATATGTCATTCATGAATATGCATTCCCTCTGAATGCACAACCGAAGAAAAAGTGCACTTGACATTGTAATAGGATAGTAAATAGAACAGTAAACTGAAGTAAATTACCGGTATGCGTGAACGATATTTAAACAAAAACACTTTCTCGACCTTGGGGTATTTCAGTTTCTTAGAGGACTGCCAACTGCTAAATTATGGATTTGATACAACGTAATAGCTTCTTATTTAAACTAAAGTGTTTCCATTGTCACAGTGCTTTTAATAGTCAGTCACCAAAATCTCATATTGACACTTTGAACGGTTATGTGCTGTCAGTACAGCACGCAATCGTATGGAAGTGTAACTGCTTCTTTCTTTTACTCAGTTGTGAGGTTAGTCTTTAAGTCTTAAGTATTACAGGGTGTTGCAGCATGACTGAACTTTGATATGCACATATTGTGTATAATGGCAAGTTTAATCGACCTAAAATGTTAAGAAATATAGAATGTATTGCCAGTTGTCGAAAACCCCAAGTAATATGCAGACCGGGTTGTCACTCAATTTGCGACATACCCACTTCTGCGCGAAATGAACTGATGAGGCCCTCAACTACAATATCGCCCATGTTATCATCTGCAAGGAAGCTGCTAAAATCATGAGCATACTCAAGCACTTTGGCACAGCAACAGAGTTCTACCTTTCCAAAAGAATACTTTAAAGAATAAAGGGACAAGCAGTAAGCCTTGCAGAGCAGACAGCGTCACTTATGGGTGGGAGAATACCAAGAGAGATTTCATTGCATCTTATATGTTGCACTCTACCACCACTATTACATTCAATGTAGCAAGTAAACCATCTACATACACTCAGGAATAGCCCATATAAAGCTAGACATTATAGATGACAGTGATGTAGACCATATCAAATGCCTGGAAAAGATCAAAAAACAGTGCTCTGGCAACTTGCTACAGTTCACATGCATGAAGATGCTTTCCATGGTGTCAAGCAGTGGTATCTCTGTACCCTGATCATGTCTAATCCTGTGATGTATTCTAGATATGAGGCGATTATTAAACAGGTGTTGAAGGAGCTTAGGACTATGCATTCCTCTGAAGCTTTCAGGAGAGAATAGATAGATAACTGATGGGAGCAGGTAAAGTGCCTTCTCTGTGTAGGTGTTTCAAAACAACCTGTTTCTATAGATCAGGCATATGCCCCCCTTTGATCCTGAAGATGATTAGTACCAACAAACAGCATGCTACAGACTTGGCTGCAACTTCAATAATCACTGGGGTAAACTGCCAATGGAGGCTTATACAGGTTTCATTTTACACAGCGTGTTATGGATCGTGCAGAGGGTAAAAGCTTTAAATGCAAAAACAGAACATTTGTGAAACAGAATTGTGCCAGCAATCCCCAGTGGCAGTCTGCTGACTGAATGTCTAAAGTGAAGTCAAACGCTAATGAAGTTTGTAATATCAGCATGGATGAGGAAATGGGGAAAAAAGGTGGGCACATGCCTAGGATTCAGGAAGCGAGCAATGGTATTTTTCAATTTTTTTAAATTTTGTTCAGTTTTTTTTTTTTTTTTAATTAAACAAGAAACATCTTTATTAAATTATACCAAGCAAAACAAGCAAGGTAGAAAGGTGGAACTCAAAATCCAAACTAAAAACTTAAAAAAACGAGTCCACCTGATGAGATTTGGAAAACCAACTCCAGAAAAATGCCATACAAACCACTAGTTTAAGAACAGCATGAAATTAACTTATGTAAGCTTACAATTCTCAAGAAGCTTTCCATCCAAAACAGGAATCTGACTTTATCAGAATAAGAACATTCCACCCAAATCCACTTTTACAACAGTTTGTTCACTGAATAACTGATGTTCAAATAATAATTTACAAAAAACTTACTGAATTAAGAATGAATCATAATAAAATGTCTATATGAGTGATAAAACCAATATTTTAATAGGTTCCATTTAAAAATATTATTAAATAGAGACTAAATATGTATATATATATATATATATATGTGTGTGTGTGTTAGGTTCTATTTTTTTATATGCAAATTAACAAAACTATATGCATACAAAAAGATTTATGTGTATGTATATATATATATATACATTTTTATTCACATTGTGTTTTCCCTGGGTATTTTATTTCGTTCGTTTTAACCTATTCAAATTAACTCAGAATTTATTACCTCTTTGCTTTAATCCAGGGACTACTGAAATACATTAATACCTGGGGAAGTGTGTCGAATCTAATCGTAATTGCCATATATGTTCTCTTAGTTCAAAGTAGTCTTTCCACCTGCATTGACCACAGCTACCACATTTATTTGTACTGTTTCCTTTTTTTCCCTTCCAGTTTAAATTCTTCATTTCTACAACATTTTTGATATTACTAACTCTTTTATAAATAAAAGTTGGTTTAGGTCCCACTATATTTTTCAAGCTGTCATCACTTGTCAAAATGCACCACTACCTATTTATTATGTGTTTTACAATTTTTTATCCAGTACTGCACTGTAAGGTAAGGGCCCTTGAATAGTCACTTAACTGGAATTTTTGACTAGGTTCCTTTTGTTTGTGGTCAATATTAGTGTGACTCTCTAAGGGCATCTCATCATTTTCAAAACTAGTATTCATATTTCCAGGGGCATTGAGACCAATTCTCAAAACAGGGCAGCATTTCTTCCCCATCCCCTGGCAAGTTCTTCACTAACAGCTCCTACCAAGTGAAGAGGACTTTGGTTCCAAAACTTGTATGGGCTGAGACCCACTTTCAAAAATGGTAATTTTTCATGACCCACTACTGCGTTGGCATGTGTGCAAGTGAAGCATGCATGGTTTTCCTTAAAGGAGAAGATGCTGCCCCCATGGAGTGTTTTTTTCGGGATTTAAAGGGGCCATTTCAACTATTCTCAAATTTTAATTATTAGCAGAGCCAGATCATGGTGCTGCAGTAGCGGTGTCGCCTCACAGTAAGATGTTGTCCTGTTCGATTCTCAGCTAGAGCGTCTTCTGTGTGGAGACATGCGTGAATGGGCGTGCCTTTGTTGAAGGTTGTGTGTCAGGGCTGGCAGCTCGGCACGTAAAAATCCACTGCCAATCATTAGCGGACCAGAGTTCCACTGTGGCAACCCCTAACCAGGAAAAGCCGAAAGACACAACAACAAGCAGAGCCAGATCATGGTCAAATGGGGCCCTAGGCAGGTTAATAGATTGGGGCCCCCCCAGAGCAGCCTTTCCTGCAGCAGCCCCCTCCCCAACTATACCTGCGTTCCATTACTTGGTTATTTCCTCCCTATCAGTGTGCATAGTGTTTTCTTATTTACTTTCTACAACGGTTACAGATATTGAAATAACATGCACAACTACTGATAGCCATTGGCTAAACAAACAATGCAGTCTCACAATGAAAACAGACTTGGCATAAACAGTAAACTTCTCTGCCATTGAAACTCACATTCATTGAAACAGTTTTAAAACCCACATTCAAATAAAATGCATCTGGCCAGTGGCAAATTAAGTTTACCTTTGGGCTATTTTCAAACCACAGGCTCCTTGCACACATTTTTAGGGCCATGCATACATGTGTGTGTTCTTTGATTCACCTTCCTGATTGTATAAATTATATTCCTTGTATAATACAGCACCACTTGCCACAGTGTGTTTTAAATGCATAGTTTTGAACATTTTTCCAGTAAGCAATGAAACAAAATGTATGACCCAGTAATGACAAAACTGCCCATTTCAGAACATTTTAACCATAAAGTCCACTCAGACTTCTGTCATTACAATCCACCAGTATCAGTCAATAAGCACAATCTCTACAGAAGTAAAATTCATCCGAATAATTCCAAATTAAAGAGCTCTGTAACTAATGAAGAGAAATGAAGAGGTTGCTACTGGCAAACAACTTTAAACTTCAGTGTTTCATGTATAAATTCAGTGCCTGCTGTCCTTGAAGAAGTAATTGCTTATGTTACATTAAACTAAAATTGGTAAGCTGGTAATATTATAATAGGGAATGACTGGGAAACTGACAACAAGTTCATAGTTACTAGGCATCTTATACAAAGGATGGCACACCCAGAATGTAGAACCCCTATCCATCCTTAAAATGCATCAAATAATCGGTAACTAGGGCATGCCTCCATACCTCTCATCCTCTTAGCACAATAAATCTAACCAAAGCCTAAAATAATGGGGGGAACAAAGGCCCCAAAACAGGGACAGATTATAACAATTATTCTTATAGACATAGAATGTTGCTAGAATAACTTAATTTGTCTTAGCATGCATTTTCTGATGGAAATGAAGTCTGAAACTCAAGTGTATAACATTATTTAGTTATTTCATTCTTCAGTAATTTGCCAAAAAGTCACAAATTTTATAAGGAACAGGCCAAAAATATGAGGCAAAAATCTGGACAGTAGAGAGGCATACATACCTCTTAACCTCTTAGTGCAAGAAATCTGGACAAAGCCTAAAATAATGTGGATACAATGGCCCGAAAATAGGGAGAGATTTTAAATATTAGTATTTTAACTTAGAAAGTTGCTAGAATAACATGATTTGTGTTAGCATGCATTTTCTAAAAGATATGAAGTCTGAAACTCATATATATGTCATTATATAGTGACTTCGGTCCTTGGTGATTTGCCACAAAACACCACACATTTTATGAGAAACAGATCAAAACTATGAGGCTAAATCTGGACAGTTCAGAGGTGTGTTAAATACACACACACACACACACACACACACACACACACACACACACACACACACACACACACACCTACCTTCTCTCTGCTCTCACAAACACACACCTACTTTCTCTTTCCTCAGAGACACACACACACACACACACACACACACACACACACCTACCTTCTCTCTGCTCTCTCACACATGCACACACACCTACCTTCTCTCTGCTCTCACACAGCAACACACACACACACACACACACACACACACACACACACACACACACACATACACATACACATACCGTCTCTCTCACACAGCAGTGCACACACACAATCACACCTTCTCTCTCGTACAGCAATATACACACACACACACACACACACACACACACACACACACACACACACACACACACACACACACACACACACACACACACACACACACACACACACTCTCTCATACAAACAGAATGGCTAGTTTAAATTACATACACATTGAGAATAGTTGAAATGGCCCCTTTAAATCCCGAAAAAAACACTCCATGGGGGCAGCATCTTCTCATAATACACACACTTTCTCTTCCATATAGAAACAAATGGAACCCTAGTTTATAATACACACACACACACACACACACACACACACACACACACACACACACACACACACACAAATACACACACATACTTGCGCATGCGCACACACACATTTACTTTCTCTATAAATGGAACTGCTAGTTTAAATTCTGAGCACGAGTGAAGAACAAGTTTACATCCCCATTGGTGTGCATGGATACGATGCACACACAGTACTCCTTAAAGGAGAAGATGCCAGAAACGCAGTGTTATGAAGTATTTTTTTGTTTTGTTTTTTTTCTTTTTTAAGTTGAAGCCTTCTGGCCTGATGTGTCCCATCCAAAATCAGTTTGCAACTCACACTTTGGGAACCTCTGGAATAGGATATTGCTTTCAATGAACATGTTCCCTAACTTAACCCTCTCTATGTCAAAAAGTTTTCTATCAGAAACAATATGCGCCATCCTTACAAACTGACCTTTAACAAAGCTTTTCTTTTGTTTAAAAGGGTGGGCACTGTTGTAATGTAAATATTTGAAACTGTGGGTTTTCTAAAAATATTGGATGAGAAATCAGTTGAGTTTTTTTTATAATTGTTGTACCTAAATAATTTATTTTAATTCTATTTGATGGGTGATTTTAAAAAAGATGTAGACTGATTTATATAGTTGATGAACTCTGGGATGGCCGTCAGATCTGCTGACCATAAGATGAATATAGCATCCAAAAATCATAAATAATGTTTTATATACTTTTGATATTTGGATGTAAATACACATCGGGTTCCCAAGTCAACATCAATAAATTACAACTATGACAGTACATGCTTAAAAATTTCACCCTCAAACCAAATATAATTATTCTCCAATACTATTTCCATGAAATCCATTAACAATCTGATTTGCCCTGTTGTCAAGAAGTCAAAATCTATTAGCACCTCATGAAATAATTCCAACCCAATCTTTTGGGGAATATACGAGAAGAGGTCTATAAAATCCACCAATAGAAAAACAATATCTTTCTCCCAAACAGCAGGCTTTATTCTCCTGCAAAAATGCAGTAAATCATGAACCATGTGCATTTGTAAATCCTGCACAGGTTTTGATATCCTATCCACTATTACTGCAAACAGATAAGTTTTAGAACCTGCTTCAGATACAATTGGCCTAAAGGGAGGATTGGTTAAATTCTTGTGTATTTTTGGGATTCCAAAAATAACAGGTATTATGGGGTTTAGGTTCTTTAAAAATTATACATGTCAAGGTCCAAGGCATGTTGTAATAAATTGTCTTCTATGTATTGATCTATTTTAAAATAAAATAAATTTACCTCCTTAATAGAAGCTGAGCTATAAGACCCACTTTCACGCAAAATTTTCTGTATTTCATCAGAATAGCTAAGGTTGTCAAATAAAACAACTCCCCACCCTTATCAGGTTTCATTAAGTGTATTGAGTGATTCTTTTTTATCTCCTGAAGTAACGGTATTCATCTTGACTTCATATTGCCTTGGGTATATTGCATGTAAATGTCATTTTCACAGGTATTAGAAAAAACTCAACTATAGGGTTGGGAGTAGGCACAGCTACACTTTTCTTCTTGAGTTTGTTGTCCTTCCCAAAAGGTTCACAAGAACTGTCATTGAAATGTGCAGTAAAATTTAGTTTTCTAATAAATAACTTAAACTCTATCAAGGTATCGGCCAAACTGTACATCGGTGTGGGGACAAAAGTGAAACCCTTTTCAAATAAAGAAAAATATTCATCAGTTACTGTTACACTACTATAGTTATATATAGTAAAATTATTACATTTAATAATTTCTGGGTAGTACCTAGAACTTAATATTGAAAAATCTTCACTATACATAGTTATTTCTGCCTCCAACAACCCCTGTTCATCCTCCCTCCTGGTCTGACCCCATTTGTGGTAACCCCCTTGTATCACGGTCAACTGACTTGCACTGTTCACTTGCTGAAGATTTCCCTTGCTTGCCCATCTCTCCAATTGCCAGACAGGTGGGAATTCTAAAGGGTCAGTTATATTAAAATTAGTATAATTATTTTTGTCATGTCGAAAAACATCTTCATTAGGTGACAAACTATGGTTTATTTCATTTTCCTGTATATTATTGTCTATGTTGTTAAAATTCTGCAGTGAAATAGCATTGTTTTTAGTGTTAATTGGGAAAGCTTTCCCCATCTCCTACTGTAATTTGTCCCCCACTAACTTTTTGTTTTCCTAACTTTAATTCTATTAACGTGAGAACCAACTCTTGAAAATACACTGTTGTATTCTACAGTATAAGCACAAAAAAAGCAAATCATTTTTAATGTTATTACGTAAATCTTCTACTTCTGTCAATAGTCCATCAATCATATTTTTATTGTTCTGAATAATAAGGGCTAGTAATTCAAGTCCTTGTCTGTTAAACAACTCCAGTAGGTCATGATGAAACTTAGTGCCTAGAACTACACCATTTAGAAACTTGAAATATCTTAAACCTTTGGGTATTATACATAAGCAAATGCATTCATTTAAAAATAAATTATTTAATTGTATGCTCTGCAACTGGAAATGCTTTTCCAACATAAAAATCCAGTCTTTTAAATTGTCATGTTCACCACCTTTTGATCTAGGGTGGTGTTCAGCCATCAATGAAAACTCTATATTCAAACAGTCATTAAATTTAAACAAATTATTCAAACATGGTTGCTAGTCTAATGGTGCATGATTTGAAATTCTCTCATCATTACAGGAGAGAAAATTGCTAACAGTACCTTTTGCTTGTTCCTGGTTGTTTAACTGCACAGGGGGTGAGCTGTTCATGTCCGAGCTCTTTCCTATATTATGTCCATTCTTGCCTGTATGTACTTGAGAACTGGTATTACCAATCCATGTATTTTTCATAAAATCCATAAGAACATCAATGGGTTTTGTTAATGTTATGATTCTTTCTTAATTCAATACGATTTTTTCATATTTGGTTAATTGAACAAACATCAATTACTCAATAAACTTAACTGTTATAAAAGTGGATTTTGGGCAGAATGTTCTTATTCTGATAAAGTCTGATTGCTGTTTCAGATGAAAAGTTTCTTGAGAACTGTAAACTTAAATAAATTTCTTTTGTGGTGTTCTTAAACTAGTGGTCCGTGTGCTTTCCTTTCTGGAGTTGGTTTTCTGCATCTCTTAAGGTGGACTCTTGTTTTTTTAAATCTTTATTAAATTAGCACTTATGACATAGGCAATCGTATATTTTCATAAATGAAAACAAACCACATTGACATAATTTTAGTTGCAAACATTATACATCTCTTATAATCTCTCCAGGCACTGTCAAATCTTACATAGCTCATTCAAATCCTGCCTTCTTTTAAACTTCTTTCCTTGTCTGTATGTATTTTTCCACAGTTTCCACTTTTTTATGTAATTTGCTCCTATCCTTTTCTAAAGATCCCAGTTCCAGTTGTTTTATCTCTGTTACTATATTCACTACTTCTAGTATAGTTGGTTTAGATGTTAATTTTCACTTCCTAGTAATTGCTTTTTGGTAGCCACCATAATTAGACTCAGTAAGGCCTTACTATGTCTATGCAATTCCAATTCTGTATCATAGCTCAAAAAATCACTTCCTTAGTCATACCAGTTTGCTCACCCAGTATTTCTGATAGAATAGTCTGCAGGGTATTTTTAAAGTCTGACAACTCATTAGACTCCCACAAAATATGTTCCCAATTACCTCTTTCTTCCCCATCACACCTCCAACATTTTCTATCTACCTGAGGAAAATTTCTTTGGAGTCTACTTGGGGTGTAAAAATACCTATGAAAACACTTCAAGACCTACATCTTCTAGACTTTGTTGCATATTTGGGGGATATATATATATATATATATATATATATATATATATATATATATATATATCCTCCATTCTTTCCTTGCAAATTGCTTATCCAATCTCTTTTCCCAATCCTTTCTAATCTCCTCTGATTGATTCTTAGAGCTATCATACAGTATATTGTATATATGCTCTACTAATTATTGCTTTTTTAACAGCAGTTTCTGTTCTAGATTCTACTAAAAATCTCTACAAGTGATGATCTTTCACTTAGGATCCCCCTTTCTTTCTCTTTGCTTACACGCTGATATCAATCGTTGATAGGGAAGGCAATCTCTAGCCTGCAGTCCAAATAAATTCTTGGTCTCTTCCCATTCTATTGCAATTCCCTCTCTAATTATTTGCTCCCAATATCTTGGTTGTTTTGCCAGTTTTCTCCAATAAATTCCAGACCCTTCTTGCCTATTGTCTGTATCTCTAATTGCAGTCATCCCTATTATTGACAGAATCTCCTTACCCTATCCCCATGTTGACTTAGTTCTTTGAATACTTTCTGCTACTTTATGAATATAATATTCTGTATGGTTATTGTTATTCCCCTTAAGGATCTGCATCCAAAATCATAGTCTCTCCCTGTTTCTTGAGCCCCCCTCCCCATTTCACCATCATCTCTTTCCACTCTGAATTATTAGGTTTCTGCCTGTGCTATGTGTAGGAGCTTTAATTGAGCAGCTCTGAAATACCTCTCCAAATAGAGTAATCCCAGACCGGCTTGCTTTATTGGAAGAATTATCCCACTTGACTCTTGCTGTCTTCCCCTCCCAAATAAAATCCTTCAGTTCTTTATTAACTGCTAGCCACAACTTTTATTCTGGTTGATAAAAATATGCCTGACCTGTGTATAAAACTAAAGGGACTAAAACATTTTAACTGCTTGTATCTTGCTATCCACATCCACAAAACAGAGCTTCCAATTTCTCAGTTTTTGCATTATCTTTTGTTTAGTCTCTTCCCACATATCCTTAGCTACCACACCAGAATCTTTTTTAATCCATACTCGTAAGTACTTCATTTTAACATGTCCCCATACATATGGATACTGCTGAACCAATTCACGTGTGGGTACATAATTTTCTGCTATTGTCTTTGTTTCAGCTTCATTAATTTTGTATCCCAAAAATATATGAAACTAACTCAAAATGTTCCACAGCATTAAAATGTCTTTTTCTGGTTTTATCAGGTATACAATAATGCCATCAAGATTTTTTTCCTGTTAATATAGAAAGTGGTTTATTTTGCTATTGAATAAAGAGGACCTAACCTGGTTTCTAGCTTCATAAAATTGTTGGAAGTTGTCACCTAATTTTACTGAGTGGTAAATAATCTCCATTTGATGTTATGGTTTTAACTTTTAGAGAGATCAAGGAGAGATTAGAAGTTCTAATTCTTATCTTCTGAAGTAGAACCATACTCTGGTGAGACTTCAGAAAAATATTAGTGAAGTACTGCATTATCATATCAAGTAGCAGTCAGTTCAAATGACCCCAGTTTATGGAGTACAGGAAATTAATAAAATGTTCATGAGTGAATTTCCCATAGTTTGTGAACAGCAGAATCATTGGTTTGGGCTCTGTATATTACCAAAATACAAAAGTATGAAAAAAGTCACTGAAAACTGTTAAGACTTCAACATCTGCATTACTAGCAGAAACAGATGCAAGGAGCATGTCTAGTGTTATAATTTCACAAGCACAGATTTCATAAATATGTATATATTTTCTATGGATTCCTATTATATAACCGAAGATGCAATTCTTCAAATGCGTCTTGATTTAACTTGAAAGCACGAAACAGTAAAATAGCAAAACGGCATATAAGTGATTTTTTTCCCTGGGAAAGAAATTGCTTGGCTGCCCACATTACTTTGCCGTTTTCCTCACTGTAGTGCGATCTCAGAGTTAGTATATTTAAGTAGGGGGTGTGGGGGGCACAGCCCCCCACATCAAAGGGTGCGGAGGGTGAAGCCCCAAATTTATGTAGTGTTTTGAAGTTTTTATTATTTATTTATTTTTTAAATCGCTGTTCCAAGTGTTCGGGATTGTAAGCTTTTGCTTACATGGGGTTGATAAATCAGGGTTCACTTTTTTAAGCATTCACTGATTTAATATAGACCCTTTTCTACATGGGGTTGGGATGTCATAGTAACTATCTCCATCTCTCTCGATTCAGTACAACACTCCTGCCTTCTTCAACACTCATACTTAACTGTCACAGATCTTCTCTCACACAATCCATCCACCTCTTTGCTGGATGCCCTTGTTTCCTCTTGCCTTCTTCCTGTCTGTCCCAAATTTTCTTCACAAGATTGTCTTCTGCTTTTTGTTGATCTTTCTGCAATTGGAGCTACTTTGGCTTCTGCTCTTATGTTCTCATTTCTTCATCTGTCCCACAGTGTGCATCCTGCCACCCTTCTCACAAACTTCATTTCCATCACTTCCACCTTCCTCATCTGCTCTACCTTTACCACCCTTACTTCTGTACCATATAGTAGTACTGGTCGCACCACTATTTTGCACACCTTACCTTTCAGCTTCCTTGGCATTTTCTTTCATACATTACACCTGACACTCTATGGCAGTTGGCTGCAGCCCCTCTGATTCTAGCTTTGACCTCTTCATTCAGACTTCCCTTCTCCTCAACCACCCCTCCCAGATACTTGAAGCTGTTAACCTGTTCCACTATCTTCCCTTCTATCTCCATTAATAGCTTCTTCTTAATTCCCCTAATTTGCTGCCATTAGCACTGTGTTATCTGTACACAATTTCATCCCATGTGCCTTCAGTTTTGTATGCCATTCCCATATGCTTTGCTGAAGGTCTTGCTCAGAGTCTGCTTGTAATGCCGCATCATCTGCAGACAGCAACTTTGTTGATCTGTCCTCTCTGTCCTGTTTGCTAATGTAATCCATCAACAGTATAAATAGCAGTGGCTTCAGAGCTTAACCTTGATGCACACCCACTCCCACTGGATACCCCTATGTGAGAATGAATACTGTTCGTACTTGAGTCATTGGGTCCTTTTTCATAGCCACACTAACTCTACTAGTGTTGTGAGACTTTGAGCCACTACAGGATTGCCCAAATCAGCTTTTTTGGGACCGTGTCATATGCTTTCTCCAAGTCTAGGAATGCCCAATTGGACTCTTTCCTCATCTCTAGCTTCTTCTCAACAATCTGTCTCACTGCAAACATTGAGTCAGCTGCGCTGCATCCTGATCTGAATCCAAACTGATCTCCTCCCAGCTTACTTTCTGTTACTCTGTGTATCAGTTTATCACTCACTATCTCCAGAACTTTCATGCCTAGAGTTTGGTACTACCCACAGTTGTGGATGTCCCCCTTTGTTCTTCTACACTGGCAGTAGTATGCTTATTTTCAGTCATCTGGGATATGGCTTTCTCTCAACACTGCTATATTAGTACCCTCAGGAGCCATTTTCCCCTATCTCACCCAGCATCTTTATCATATCTGCTGTGACTTCATCTGAGTCTGCTGCTTTCCCTGATGTGAATTTCCATTGTGTTGTTCTTACTTCTTCTAAGGTGGGTAGCTCTTTTTCTCACATTGCATGCTGTGTCTGTGGCAGTACAACTTCTTTGGAGTTTTCTTTATTCAGCAGCTGCAAGAAGTACTCCTTCCATTTGCCTTAGATGTCCTGAGGACTGGTCAGCAGGTTGTTGCTGGCATCCCTTATGAAGTGTTTCTGACTATCTTCATTACCTTTCTATCATTGCCTTGCAACCTGATATAGTTTCTCTGTGCCCCCTACTGAGTCACTTTCCAGGAACTGGTAGAGTACATCTGCTATTGCAACTCTTCTGTTAGCCTCTTTGTTAGCCAACCAGTATTCCTTCCTAGCCTGGCCAATCTTTTCTATCTCCCACTTTTTCCTGCACTCCATCATTCTTTTGATGACTTACTGGACTTCTGCATTCCACCACCAGCTATCTTCATGTACATTATTTCCATATCTGTGTAGTGTTCACACAACACTGTTTTGAGGCACTGCCATTATTTTTGAACTCCACCTATTTTCTCCTCTTCTTGGGATGCTAGAGCCCTGAGTAATTCCTTGAATTGTACTTTCTCTCCAGTCAACTTGGAGGTCTTCACCCTGGTCTCTATTAACCTTAGAGCTTTGTCTGACCACAGCTTGCAGCTGATTTTGGCAACCAGTGGTTTATGCTGTGGGCCAACTGTTTCAGTGGGGATGACTTTGCAAATCACTGATTCTATCCCAATGCCCTTTTCTTACAAGGCAAAAGTCTACCTGAGTTGCATGATGGCCACTTCCAAATGTGATCTTGTGACTGTCCCTCTTTCTGAACCATGTGTTGGCCACATCATTTGCCAGACAGACGTCTAGAATTGTTTTTTCTTCTTTACTCCTGTTGCCCCCACCTATGTGGAGCCAGGCAGTGCTCATATCCTGTTCTATCTGTCCTGATTTGTAACCATTATCAACATCAATTCATGTTATCCTGCTTTACCTAGTACGTCTTGCAACTGTTGTTTGAATATACTCTTCTCTTCTCATCTCTTCTCTTCTTTATCATAACCCTGCTGTGGGGCACAGGCTGAGATTATGAATACTGCCCTATCACTACACTGGTGTCTGACTGCCCATGAGTCTGTCACTAATTCCAATGATGTTCCCCATTGCTTTCTGAAGCCTCTCTCACACCATTCCCACACCATTTCTAGCTTGTCCTCCCCCTTTATAGTAGACTCTGAATTCCAACCTAAGTGGCTTTGCTGCCCTTCACTCTTGTCTGTTGGATACATAGGATATACAGCCTCCACTGTACCATCATGGCATCCACTGACCTACATTGAGTGTAGCAAGTTTGACAGGTTGATTGATTTACATCCTGCTTTTTCTCAACAGAGCTATCCCATGTAACCCAGGCTGGGCGACTGGACACTGGCCGTCCAGTAGTTTATTAACCCACGGCTTCTGGACTTTATGATGGGCCCTCCCACCATTAGCTTGGATCCCTACCATAGTTTGGTCCTCAGCACACTTATCACTGTCAAATACCCATGCCCATTTGGCTACACTCTTCAACATGACTGAATTACCTACAGCCATATTTTACATCTACAAAAGAATGTTCTCCTAGCATACACAACAAGAGAAACTAGATCAATGAAATATGGCAGCACAACCAGCTCTATGTTTCCCATCAAAGCATAGGATGCTATATACTGCTACAGCGATTTAGAAGTCTAGTATGTCACGTGTGACTCAAGTTTTGGAAAAACTTTGATTCACCAAAATATACTTACATGAAGTCCATTTGTTTGAAAGAAATGCTGAAAAACAGTTTTAGTAAAATACAAACATTTTAGCAAGGGTCCAAGCATCCCTGAACTCTCCATGACAGGGCAGAACCACACAACCCTCATTTCATGTATAACATCTCCACAAACACACAATACTAGAGAAAACTGCAACTGTAATGATCAAATAAAGTTGTTTCCAGTGCTTTGCACTGACACAAAATCTGCAAATTAACTGGGGCCCTTTCAGAAACAACCACAATGTCAGGAAGGTACTATGCAATCCAGCTCTGCAAGGTGCTAATCTTTTTTCTGACTACATCTTGCACTACTATGTACCAGGTTAACACTTCTAAAGTTCACAAGCTGCTTTTAGTAGGGTCAAAACAGTAGTGCTTGTGTACAAACCTAGGGTGAAGACATATCTGCAGAAAATAAAAAAAGTGATTACTAGAGTACAAAACTTTGAGTGGTATTTTTAGTTGCTTTATATATAGCTTGTCTGGTCTATGAAAAATGGTTGTTTGCATATCCTTTGTGCTGGAACTATATAACCACAGACACTAATTGAGAGGAATAAGGTTTGGCATGACATGGCAGACCCTATGATATGCAATCTATTTGCTTTTTACAAGATCTACCCTATCTGTCACAATATACAGTCTCTGAAAGCCACCTCACATGCCCAGTGTTGCCCCCAGTGAATTTTATGTCATGAACAACTCTGCTCACCTCATTACTGATAGGGACAGAGAAGATTATTAATACCGCCTCTGAAATGCCAAGTACTGCCTGGGCTACTTACCTATGAACTTTATGCTGCTAGTTAATCTGGTAAGTAGTCATGTAAAGATACCTAATAAATGTACCTGAAGGGTGGAAACAACACCCGAAAGCTAAATAAACTGCCTAATGATGTCCCCAGATAATTTGCTAGCAATGAAGTCTATGATGTG
This sequence comes from Protopterus annectens, assembly GCF_019279795.1. NCBI lineage: Eukaryota > Metazoa > Chordata > Ceratodontiformes > Protopteridae > Protopterus > Protopterus annectens. The sequence continues at coordinate 641,310,072 of NC_056730.1, forward strand.
AGTTATGCTGCTTGAGTGCGAGCATAGTCACGTGACAGCCTCTGTCTATTGCTGCTATGACCGACCCTCCCTACTACTAGCCAAAAAGGAGGGAAATCTCTGAATGAGGCCTAAAGTGCCCATCCCTATGGGCAGATAGCACATGAGTGAATTGTCAGCACTGGAAGTCAGCCTGGTGTGGATGCATCTGGGAAGGGAAACTAGGCCTTAGCTATGGTTACCTAGTGCACTCTGGAGTGAAACTTCCATAGCACCCTGTCCATCTGTATTTTGGGTGGTATCCATAACTCTTGATCATCATATCAGATATGTGAATGGGACCTTTCCTCCATCTATCCAACTGAGGACATTGCACAAAAAATTTGGTCTCTTCATAATAACCATGAGATTAACCCCGATTTGCTGTAGACTATATTTATATCACACAGATTTGGCTGGATGACAATTTGGTTTAATTCATAGCAGCTGTGTGCTCCCGAGACTTTCTTTATTCCATTCTAATGTGGGACAAGGTTAGGTGGTGTTACTGTTTGTTAACACAAATGCCCCTGTTTTCTTGGGGAACACCCACTCTTAAGTATGTCATGAATACAGGAAAAAACTGTGAACCTCCTCATCTATCACCCCTCTAACTGCATGATGATATTCCTTCAAAAAGTTACTGGTTTCTCATCAATTTGTCCTGAACAGCTCAAACTGGCTTGATCTGTGTGATTTCAGTAAGTGATCAGATGAGGCATCACTAGTCTTTGTAAAAGAATCCCTCTGCACTGTAAAGGAATTCAAGTTTTGTTCAGGAGGATACTTTTCAAACCCATTGTTTTGAGCATTACTTGCACTTCGTTCTTTATCTAACGATTTTGATCTCTGACCTGACAGAGGTATAAATCTCACTTGTCTGGTCAACCTCTGGTTCATTTTGCACTTGAGAATTTCCTGTGTTTGTTTTCCCACAGCAGAAGTACCAAAAGAAAAACAACGAATTAGAACTTCCTTCCCAATGGAGTTCATTTGATGTGATGCTTGTTCTCCAGTAGTTTCGTGATTTGTAAAGAAATAACAACTGGAAAAAATCAACTAGGTACTAAGCCTTAATTATTAGTACAGATACATGTAACTAGGTTGCCAAGGCTCTGTGGAATACCTCGGAGTATGCCTTAGTGTATTAGAGTAAATTCAGTAGATAAATAGAGTAAATTCAATGTACAAATCCAAAGCCTTATTCAGTATTGTGGAAAAAAACAAAACATCACGTCCGTTCAGTGTTCAGTTGCAACTTCTATTGTAGAAGCATTAAGGCACGTCAGCACTGTAAACAACTTTTAACATTTGTTGAAAAACTATTTTTACGTTTAGCGAACAATGACAAATGATTAGAAAAAATTGATTAGAACATCACATTTCTTAGTTACCAAAGGAATAAATGGCTGGGTGCAACTGAAAATGATTCATCCTAAGTAAGTGATAGGAATTCCCTGATAGGTGAACCAAGTTCAGAAACAGCCAATGGCTAAAAGAGGGTGTGCGAGGCTGATAATTGGAAACTACATGGAAAGGGATATAATGAAACAAAGACAGGAAGGGGGGCAACGGGCAGGAGAGTCAGAGGACAAACTGCGAAGGAAGACCTAAGAGGATGACTTAGCTTGAAAACCGATGCTATAGGTTCCATCCCTACAGCTAGTAACTTATAGACGACGTGTATTAAAAACAAGCTGATTGATCACTGGTGGAATAATGGGCCAATGGTGAGGGACCGTGCTAAGTGATTGCAGGGTGAAGCATGGAAACAGTGGCACGGAAGAGGGAGAAAATCAATCCAGAAAAGGAGAAAATTGGCAGGGAAATTAGATGGACAGGGGATTGGTTAGAGAAAAAACACAGAGGGAGGAGATAGGTCTTAGACCCGACTGTAGAGCCAAAATTTGAAAAGAGCAAATCTCAACCAGAATAATTACCTAATGGGCAGAGGAGAAAGATAGCCACGGGAAAATGACCTGCAAGGAAAGTATAACAACCGACTTGAAAAGAAGACATTAGAGTGGCAAATAAGATTTGAAGCAACTGTACCCCCCAACCTCAATGCACAACTTTCAATTACCAGCATATTAAACCTGCAGAGGATCCACCACAAAGCACATTACTAGAAGTATTAGCCATGTATTTCCTTGGACACAGGATGCTTTCCCCAGGTCCACATTACCCCAGTTTTCTAACCCCATATAAATCATATGATTGCTATGTTTTAATGCAACATTTTACAACCTGTCTCTTGACCTTTAATCAACACTTAAAGGCAGATATGAAGAAGCACTATCAAAAGTGCTGGTCCAACAGTTACTAGTTGGACATAACCCCCGGTGTTATGTTGTCTACACGGATGAATCTACACTCCTAAGGCTGGACTTTCTATGCTGAATTATGCATGAACTTGTGGTTTTAATGAACAATTGTTTCATATTTTTATCAAGTCATTTTTATCAGGTCACAGCTATCTAACTGGCTCTTAAAAGTGTTTATTTATCTGGCATTTTTCTTATGGTATTCTATGTACAAAAGCCTGTGCTTAGCTCATTTACATTGGTAATGCCTGAAATTGAAACTATTTTTTTCCTTCATTACATTTTAGATAATTTCATTAGGTGCGACACCATGCTTTGTTCTCAGGACAGAGGTGTTTCCCAGCTTGGACCCAGGATATGGCTGGATCGTGGTTCCCTAGATTTAAAGTATTTAGCATAACTTGTTTTCTGTGTTTATCACTAAACATTTTATTTTCTTTTAAAACCTTCCCTTTTCTCCTCTGTTTGTTCCTTATTAATTATGATTTTTTGTTTGCTGGTCTTTTTTGCCATTTTTCACATCCAACTCGCCCACCAGTCCCTATTTTCTCTGGAACCAATCGGCCCCGTATCCCTTCACAGTTTGCTCAATAGCCTTGAACATTATTACAAGTCCCCACTCGTCTGTTTTCTCCCCCCTCCCCTGCTACATATTGGCCAGTGATTTTCCCGTTGAGGTCTTTCCCCTCTGTCCATTGAGTAATTCTTCCAGTTCAGATTCGCTCTTTTCAACTTTTGGCCCTACAATCAGGTCTAAGACCTCCCTCCTCCCTTTGTGTTTTTTTCTCTAACCAGTTCCTTGCCTGTCTAATTTCCCTGTCAATTTTTTACCATTCCATACTTGTTTTCTCCCTCCTTCTCGCCACTGTTCCTGTGCTTCACCCTCCAATCACTTAGCACTGCCCCTCACTATTGGCCCATTCTTCCACCAGTGACCAATTGGTTTGTTTTTAACACATGCCATCTGTTAATTACTAGCCGTAGGCATATAACCTATAGCACTGGTTTTCAAGCTATGTCATCCTCTTAGGCCTTTATTCAGAGTTTGTCCTTCAACCCTCCTGTCCATTGGCCTCCTCCCTCTCTCCGTTTCACTGGATCACTTTTCATGTAGCTCTCAATCATCAGAATCGCACACTCACTTTTAGCCTTTGGCTGTTTCTGAACTTGGTTTGCCTATCAGGGAATTCCTCTCACTTACTTGGGACCAATCATTTTCTCCTGCACCCAGCCATTCATTCCTTTGTGTAATTAAGAAATGTGATGTTCTAATCATTTATCATTATTCATTAAACATGTAAATAGTTTTTCAACAAATGTTAAAAGTTGTTTACAGCGCTCATCTGCCTTAATACTTCTGTAATAGAAGTTAGAACTGAATACTGAACGGACCTGATGTTTTACTTTATTTCACAATACTGAATAAGGCTTTGGATTTGTACACTGAATTTACTCTAATACGCTAAGGCATACTCCGAAGGTATTCCACAGAGCCTTGGCAACCTAGTTACACAAATCTATACTAACTAATAATCAAGTCCTTATTACCCAGTTGATTTTTTCTAGTTGTTATTTCCTCACAGCAGAAGTACCACACAAGCTACAACAGAGGTTAAGTCATTACTGGTGAATCTGTTGTCAAGCACTGGCAAAACCTAAAATGTAGCTTTCTATTTGTTGCATGAGTTGTGTTGTCTGTCAGATGGTACAGATAATCTCTGAATGCCACCTATTGAAAATATCCAATGCTTCCCACAGTGGATTTTGTGGTGCTGGCATTTAAGGCTGAACTTAACAAGAACCACCTGAAGGGTTGAAACAACCTCTAAATGTATAAAAATGTATGATGTTTCCCCCCACAAAAGTGTGTACCCATAACTTCTAGGATGTACATGATCCTTTCTGCATTTGAACTCACAAAACAGCCTCTGTCTATATATGATACAAAACACTGCCTAACATATAACTGAAAGGTGGGTGCCTCTCTGAATGGAACCTAAATTCTTATTCATATGGATTTCTGGTACTTCTACTGTTTACAAGAAGAGGCAGGCTAGCAAGTACGGTAGGTGCATGGGCCAGACAAACTGTAATGAACATCAAAAAAAGAGCCAGCACCTTGGGAGCATGAAGATTTATTCCAAGAACCAGACCGGTTTCAGCTTATAGCTTTCATCAGTGGTACATTACAAACTACGGTGATAACCATGCAATAAATACTTAATCTCATTAAGTGCTCATGACATCATTTCCTGTCCAAGTCAAAACTGGACTATTACCAGATAATAAACAAAAACACATCACAATGAATTAGATACAGATTTTAAATCTTGTTCTGTTCTTTTGTTTTCCAGTTTGTTTCTTTGTGTTTACTATTTTTTATTTTTTCAAAGCTCTTGCACTCCTGGTACCAACCCGAGTACTAAGTAGCTAGAAATCTGTTAGCTAAATCCTGATGAAATTGTGTCAGATCCTGCTGTGAAGAGCAAATTCTCATCAAGCGTAAAAATTGAGATTTAGGAATGTTATTAACAGTGTGTTTAGGATGGAGACTGGAGGCGTGTAGCAGGCTGTTCTATTGTGGATATTTACGATATACTGTAGTTCATAATGTATTATCTGACTGACGCTGTAAATAAACATCAAAAAAGTGAAGCTCATTTTGGTGATGACTCACTGTAAATTCAGCCCCCCATATGTTTCAATTGAGGGATTCAATGAATTCCTCCAAATAATCACTGCCTCCTTTCCAAACAAGCCAAAATCGTCCAAAGAATGTCTCCATATGTCTATCTTTGGCAAATACAGATTGTGTAATTCATTGTATATGATGTGCTCCTCCACATATCCCATGTATAAATCCACATATATTGGGGCAAAAGATGCCCCCATTGCTGTACCTTGTAATTGCCAGTAACACTCATGTTTTAAACAGAAGAAGTTTTTGGTGAAGACATGCTCGGCCATGCAAATGAGCAATGTATTGAAACCTGGGCTATAGATATTGGTCTTGTTTAGCCAAAATTCTAATGCTGTTAATCCCGCCCAGTGTGGAATGCTGGTATAAAGTGATTTAACATCCAGGGTGCACATCAACCAATGAGGTTCCAATTCAGACTCAGATACAATTTGTAAGAATTCAGTTGTATCCTTTAATCTAGCTCTGACCTGTGGCAATAGCAGTTGAAAATATTCTATCAGAAAAGCTGACAATGGCTCCGTAAGGGACTCTATGTGCGAGACAATAGGCCTGCTGCCTGGTAGCATACTCTAAGATTTGTGAACTTTAGGCAATAGGTAAAGATATTGTTTGCCTGGATCTTTGACCATTAGTTGTTGTCTAGTTTTGTCACTGATAATACCATGTTCTACAACTTCCTGCAGAAAATTATCAATCTCTTTTTTTGAAATTCAGGGTGGGGTTAGTGGGCATGTTCATATAATGTTGAGGTTTAGACAATTTTCTATTTCCCCTCAGCCCAGTAATAACTGGAGTCCATGACCACAAACGCCCCACCCTTGTCTGCTGGTAGGATGGAAATATCAGTGTTGGTCCTAAGATCAGTAAGAGCTTTTTGTTCCGCCATTGTTAAATTATGTCTAATAATATGTAAGGAGCCTAAATGGTAATGTAAATCTTTGAAGACTGCCTGTTGGAAAATGGCAACATGTTTGTCCATAGGTGGACTGAACGTAGATTTGTAAAATCTAAAATCAGTAGATCTCTGAGAATGGTCCTGTTGGCTGAAAAACAATTTCAGATTAACCTTTCTACAAAAAGATAATATATCAGAGACAAAAAGGCTTTCATCCACAAAAACACCTGGGATAAAACCAAGACCTTTATTCAACAATGATTTCCCCTTCAGATGATAAAACATATTTTGAAATATTATGCACATTTGAACATCCCACATTTATTTCACTATTGATTGGAAAAGATCCTCTATGGTTTTTACCCCTGTGTTTGCGTCCCCCCTGTGCCTCCTACCCCTAAAGGGTATTCAGAACCCCTGCCCCTCTTGGAATCAGGGGAATCACTGGTGTGTGTGGATTCGGTGTCAGTAGCGGAGGATTCCTCCCCAGAGGTTGTAGTATGTGATCTACCTTTTTTCAATATGGATCTTGATCTTTTTTTGTGTATCTGAGTGATATTTTTTGTTCCATCAGCAAACCTAACACTTCTCTGTGACTCAAATGGCCTACCCCTCTCATAATCCACCATGTCTCTGGATAACTTATGTAACTTTTTGTTTTTCAAATGATTTTCAAAGGTAGTCAGTTCCTTTGAGAGTCTGCTTAGATTGTCCTTGAAACTGATTTGTGCTTCATGTTTTTTTCAATTCCTCACATATTTTTTGAACATCACAAATGCTGACCTCAATTGTTCTTTCATAATAAGATGCTAAAATGTTAACAAAGGACATAGATGCCTGTTGCTGTGCCATGTTCCAATACCTTAATAGTATGTCATCAAGCTTGCTGACTAATGGCTGTAATTTAGTCCTTAAACCCCTTGGGGTAATATTTTGATTTTGATAAGCTTTGAAAAGCTTTAAGTGCCAAATGTTAGTACGTAAAGTTTTAACCTTCTTACCAAGCTGTGTGAATAACAAATTACAAATTACAGGTGTCCATGTTCTTTGTTAACATTTTAGCATCTTATTATGAAAGAACAACTGAGGTCAACATTTGTGATGTTCAAAAAATATGTGAGGAATTGAAAAAAACATGAAGCACAAATCAATTTCAAGGACAATCTTAGCAGACTCTCTAAGGAACTGACTACCTTTGAAAATCATTTGAAAGACAAAATATTACATACGTTTTCCAGAGACATGGAGTATTATGAGAGGGGTAGGCCGTTTGAGTCACAGAAAAGTGTTAGGTTTGCTGATGGAACAAAAAATATCACTCAGACATGCAAAAAAGACTGAGATCCATATTGAAAAAAGGTAGATCACATACTACAACATCTGGGGAGGAATCCTCCGCTACTGACACCAAATCCACACACACCAGTGATTCCTCCGATTCCAAGAGGGGGAGGGCTTCTATTAGGAGTAGGAGGCACAGGGGGGGGGGACGCAAACACAGGGGTAAAAACCATAGAGGATCTTTTCCAATAAATAGTGAAATTAATGTGGGATGTTTAAATGTCCATAATATTTCAAAATATCTTTTATCATCTGAAGAGGAATCATTGTTGAATAAAGTTCTTAGTTTTATCCCAGGTTTTTTTGTGGATGAAAGCCTTTTTGTCTCTGATATATTATCTTTCTGTAGAAAGGTTAATCTGAAATTGTTTTTCGGCCAACAAGACCATTCTCCAAGATCTACTGATATTAAATTTTACAAATCTAAGTTCAGTCCACCCATGGACAAACATGTTGCCATTTTCCAACAGGCAGTCATCAAAGATTTACATTACCATTTAGGCTCCTCACATATTATTAGACATAATTTAACAATGGCGGAACAAAAAGCTCTTACTGATCTTAGGACCAAAACTGATATTTCCATCCTACCAGCAGACAAGGGTGGGGCGGTTGTGGTCATGGACTTCAGTTATTACTGGGCTGACGGAAATAGACAATTGTCTAACCCTCAACATTATATGAACATGCCCACTGACCCCACCCTGAATTTCAAAAAAAGAGATTGATAATTTTCTGCAGGAAGCTGTAGAACATGGTATTATCAGTGACAAAACTAGACAACAACTAATGGTCAAAGATCCAGGCAAACAATATCTTTACCTATTGCCTAAAATTCACAAATCTTTGAGTATGCTACCAGGCAGGCCTATTGTCTCGGGCATAGGCTCCCTTACGGAGCCATTGTCAGCTTTTCTGATGGAATATTTGCAACCGCTATTGCCACAGGTCAGAGCTAGATTAAATGATACAAGTGAATTCTTACAAATTGTATCTGAGTCTGAATTGGAACCTCATTGGTTGATGTGCACCCTAGATGTTAAATCATGTTATACCAGCATTCCACACTGGGTGGGATTAACAGCATTAGACCAATATCTATAGCCCAGGTTTCAATACATTGCTCATTTGCATGGCTGAGCATGTCCTCACCAAAAACATCTTCTATTTCAAACATGAGTGTTACTGGCAATTACAAGGTACAACAATGAGGGCATCTTTTGCCCCAATATATGCGGATTTATACATGGGATATGTGGAGGAGCACATCATATACAATGAATTACACAATCTGTATTTGCCAGAGATAGACATATAGAGACGTTTTTTGGACGACTGTTGGCTTGTTTGGAAAGGAGGCAGTGATTATTTGGAGGAATTCATTGAATACCTCAATGGAAACATATGGGGGGCTGAATTTACAGTGAGTTATCACCAAAATGAAATTCACTTTTTGGATGTTTATTTACAGCGTCAATCAGATAATACATTACGAACTACAGTATATCGTAAATATCCCCAATATAACAGCCTGCTACACGCCTCCAGTCTCCATCCTAAACACACTGTTAATAACATTCCTAAATCTCAGTTTTTACACTTGAAGAGAATTTGCTCTTCACAGCAGGATCTGACACAATTCCATCAGGATTTAGCCAACAAATTTTTAGCTAGGGGATATGGCACACAAAATGTCAATTCTGCCATGCAATGGGCTAATAATCAATCCAGGGATACTTTACTTGAATATAAACATCAACCAAGGAAGGATAATAAGGACACCTTGAGAATGGTCACAACATTTGGTAGAAACACAGCATATCTTACTGAGGTCATAGATAAACATTGGAATATTTTAATGACTAATGAACAATTGGGATGACCTCTTGGGGGACAAATGCCTATTTTCCTTCAGGTGAGGCAAAACCTTAGGGTCCTACTTCTTTCATTACAAAAAAAAAACATGCATCAGGATGCCATCTGTCATCAAACCACATTAACATGGGAGAGATTGGTGGGTTGTTACCCATGAGGACATTGCACTTTTTGCAAATATGTTTTCAAAACCAAAACTTTCACCAGCAAGAACACTGGACAGTTGTATAACATTAACTGTTTCGCTAATTGCGGAACAGATTGGGTTATATATTTGGCCACATGCACATGTCAAGTCTTCTATGTGGGACAAACTTCCAGACAATTTAGATTCTGAATGTCAGAACATTTAGGGGATATTAGGAATGCTAGAGCTACCAATGCTCTTTACAGACATTCACTGATTCATCCCACAGCGAAATTTACCTTTACAGTTATTGACAAAATTTCAGGCAACAGATCTTTCAAAATGGGGTGGCACAGCATATTAAACATGAAGGAAAGAAAATGGATTGTTAAACTAGGGGGTTTATTCCCACCTGGATTAAATGACAAATTGTAGTGTTTTCTCTTCATGTGTTGGGTTCTATTCTGAATTACTTAGTACTCTTGGTTTGGTACCGGGAGTACAAGAGCTTTGAAAAAATAAAAAATAATAAAAATAGTTAACACAAAGAAACAAACTGGAAAACAAAAGAACAGAACAAGACTTAAAATCTGTATCTAATTCATTGTGATGTATTTTTGTTTATTATCTGATATTAGTCCAGTTTTGTCTTGAACAGGAAATGATGTCATGAGCACTTAATGAGATTAAGTATTTATTGCATGGTTATCACCGTGTTTTGTAATGTACCACTGATGAAAGCCATAAGCTGAAATCGGTCTGGTTCTTGGAATAAATCTTCATGCTCCCAAGGTGCTTGCTCTTTTTTTGAACTTCTACTGTTTAGCAGCACTAACTTACCTTTCATGCTCATGCCCTATACAACTGTTTAGTAAAAATTACTAGCACTCTCTGAGCTAAGCCACCTGCTCTACTTCTCCCAGAATGCCAGCAGTTTTTGATGCCATCATTTCTATACTTCTAACCCAAAGAGGAAGTAAAGGGTACAGCTGAGTACTATCTGTCTTCTCCTTGAACTGCTGTTTGAATTTTGCTGCCATGGTTTAACACCTCTAGGGTTTAGTAAGAATGTGGTGGGTCGACAACAAAGCAGCTAACAACTGAACATTTTTAATCTGTTTGGAAGGAATGGATTATATGTGGACATTGCTTGGCGATACCAAATAAACCCTAAACTACCTTGAAGTTCAGTTCCTCACTGTAGATTTACTTACTCGGTGTTTAACTCCAGAATGTTTTTCACCTGTTTATAAACCATGCTTTAATTCACACCGTTTGAAACTTTTAGATTGCTGTCTTTAATTCAGATTTGGACTCTAATACTTTGCTGTCTGTGAGATCAGGCCTTTACTTCTAGCATTATGTCTGCCTTGTTGTTGTGGTTTTGGTGAATATCCTCAGCAGCAAATTACTGTCTTGTCTTTATAATTATTGGCAACCAGTGATCTTTAAGGCCCTTGACTTTCCATTTTCTTTGAGAGTAGAATATTGCTTACTCTCTGGGACCTAGTTCAATCTAGGACCAAAACATTAAGTACCTCTTTTTTTTTAATTTATTTTTTTTTGGGCCATTTAAGTTTAAATACACAATTTGCAAAATATATACTGCTTTTTATTCCTTATGTCCAAGTTAAGTACTACAATCAGGAACTTGGTAACTTGCTGTTTCTCAACATAGCTTTTTGTTAACATCTTGCATTCTCAGTTTAAAGCCCTACTTTTTTGAAAACGTATGTAACATATAATTGATTTACAGCTTTACTGGATTCGTTTTATGGACACAGAACAGACTAACCACTCTTAATTAGAGCAGAGAACTTGTAATGGTTCTCCACCATTTCCATCTAGCAAGGATCATCAGCTGTATGCTTTGAATCTGTACATAATTCATTACAAATGGACTGCTATAAGACTTAGGCCTTGACTGTGGTTAACTGATGCCATTCTAGGATAATATTTCACATAGTATCCAGTATATATGTGATTTGGGAAGCACTTGTGACACCTGATGACCACATTACCTATGTTAATTTGAATTACAGTTCTCGGAGTTATTTCACCCTATTTTTAATTGAGCTAAATGTAACTTGTGATGGCGCAAAAAGACAAGGAAAGTATTTTTGCAGGAGATCAGGTATGTGGTGGCTAAGCTCCCACACCCCCATAAACTCCTGCTTACCAATAACATGGCTTCACAACAGTGGAAATGAAAAGAAAACTTTAACAGTGCAGAGTGGACTTGCACAAGCAAAAGGACCATGCTTAATAACAAAACTGTATTACATTTCCACTAATCAATATAAAAAATATGAACAAAACCGCTGCCTGAAACTAAACCTGAGAAAGTGTAGGACATCCCAAATGAACATCGCAGGTGGGTTCTGGAGACCTGACCTACACTAGCCCCATCCAAGAGATTTTACTATAACGTGAGAAGCATCCATCATAATCCTGAGATTATCTTTGACTTCTTGTTGACAGCAAACCACACATTTATGATGGGGATATATATTTGGGTGACAACACTGATTATTACTTACCAAAAGATATTTTTTATTGCATAAGGTAGGACAGCTTGTAGGATATCAACTGTCACAGCTTGCTCCTACAACTCTTACAGTTTTCTAGAGGGTGCATTATCTCTTTTGAGGACGTTATGGATACAGGAACAAATTATAAGCATCTCCTTATCTACTATCCATTCAACTGTGCGATGACACTCTTTTAAATGTTTACAAACTTCCTCATTGTCTTGGTTTTGAGTAATCAAAACTGGCTAGATCTGGAGGATGTTAATACCTGAGCTAATGAAGCATCCATTCGCATTGTGGAGGGATCCAGTTTTATTTTGGTGGTTACATTTGCAACCTCTTGTTTTGCACTTGGTATTCCAACTAGGGATTTTGACTTCTGACATGAAGATAGAGATAGCTTTAAGGTCCAATTAGCATCTGTTTAATTCTGCAGATGACGATCAGCAATTGCAGCCCCAGATCTACAACTGATGTAGCAAATGAACTTGAAGGTTACCAGAATAGAACATCTGTACACCATCTTACATCACTTCCTACTGAAGTCCAAAGGAAATAATCCAGACAGTTGGAACATATTCTATAACACCTGGGTATCTTCCTCTAGATCTTCTTCCCCAACTTATGAATGCTCAGTCCACCTAGTAACAATGTACTTCATGCACACAGGAGGACTGGGCAAACACTTAGGAATAACTATATGTGCTCCAACCATTTGGAGATCAAGAGTAGAACAGAGAAAGATTATACTCACTACCAATCAGAAATCTTTCAAAATAAAGCAGCATCTTTGTCAGACTGTGACTATGGTTAACCAAACAGTGATATTTTCTGAGGGTTTGAAAGACTACGAAGCTCAGCGTGTCTAGTTATTTGGGGGGGGGGCTTCTCTTTAGAAGAATATGAACTTGACACTATTTTTGCAGCACAGCACACCTCCATTAGGTCAACTTCTTCCCAAATGAACTCTTAGGAGTTGTTTTTAGTTCAAAGAGAATTTCTGTTTGGTGTTGGGAATGTTTCAAGTATTTGACTATCCTGAATCAATTTCTTTGGCTGAACTCCTGTGCTCTCTGAGCAGTTGTATCTTGTCTGGAGGTTTGGGGCCATTTAGCTATCACAATGTGATTTCCTCTCTTGCTCCTCTGGTCTTTCCATCTCTACTAAAGAGGGCATTGATAACCTTTGCTCTCAAGAAGCCCTACCTCTAACTTACTATTCATATGTAAGGTTGCAACATAGGAGGTTCAAGATCAGCTTGACTTATTCTTAAAAGAATATGATATTCTTAACCCATTTCAGTTTGAGTTTTCACATGCCTCAATAGAACTACAACTGATCTAATGGCCGTCGATAAATGATACTCTTCTGTTCAATACTGTAGACCATGGAATCCTTCTGAAGCATTTGCATCCTTACTGTGAACACTCAAGAGATGGATTTCCTACTACCTCTTGAATTAGTCACACATGGTGTTTCTGGGGTCATTTCCTTCCTTGCCTTCACACGCTGCCCTTAGAAAAGCGCATCAAAAGGGAAAGTTCTCTATTTACTTTTATTTTTATTTATTTAACATTTGTTTGCCGGGATAGCCCAACTGGACAACAATTATCCATTTTCAGCGGAGTCCTGGGAGAAAAACTCCATAAGTTTACAGAGAGAAGAAAAATTTACAAAAGAGACATTACAGAGTAGTAGCACACAGATTGTAGACTTTACAGCCGTAAGAATACAGTAAGAGGATATTCCCCCTTTTGGTTGAAAATGCAAGTGTACAAAATATACAATGAGAATAGATAAGAACCTGGTAGAACATTGCAAGATATTTCACAACTGAATAAGAGTATACAAATGTTCTATATTTCCATATATACATTCAAGCAAATATACATGCAAGAGCATATACATATATATATATATATAGAGAGAGAGAGAGAGAGAGATTAGATATAGATAAACACATACATACACACACATACACATGTACATGCACTCATATATACGTTATTGCTCACACATGGATATGTATAGTTAGAGTGTGTTGTTTGTGTTGTCCAGGACAGATGGGGTTTAGAAATAGTGAGTGGATGAAGCTTCAGGGGGTCAATTACAGGTGCATAGATGGTTGGTGAAGAGGTATGTTTTAAGTAGGCTTTTGAAGGAGGGTGTGGAGTTTTGTAGTCTGAGGTCAGGGGGAAGGTTGTTCCATATTTTTGCTATTTTGTGGGCAAATAGTGATTCCCAGGAGTTGTTTTTGCATGTGATGGTTTCAATTAAGGCTTTGTTGGAGGACCAGAGTTCTCTGTTGTCACTGTTTTCTTAATAATACCTAGTTGTAGCACTTTCCTTGCACCTGGAACATATGAGTCATCAGTTCCCCTGGGCATGATCTTGATCACACCCAGCAAGAGATTACAGAATAACAAGTTAAAACTCAACACATCTAAAATTGCTGTCATATCAGGGACTTCCAAGATGGCTGCACACTGACCAAAAGCTTAATTTCAGCTTTCCCAATGTGAAAAAAAGAAACCAAGAGATAGGGGCTAGTAACTCATGCAGACTTAATAAATTCATTTACTGGCTAGTAAGGACACTACCTGGATGCCAGCAAACAACAAACTTAGCCCAAAATAAAATCAACTATAAAAGGTGAAGAGAAAACATTGACTGAGAAGAGTCCTGCAGCTGTTCAGCAAAAAGCAGTTCAAGCTCCTGCTTTGGTGCAAGACATGGCTTCCAGTAATCTAGAGGAAAAACAAATGTGCTCCAAGTTGATTACAATAAACAAAACACTGAAGGAGTATATCAACTCAAATAATAAAAGGCTGGAAAATGAAAGAAGCTTTAAACAGCTATTCAGATGAATTAATAAAACTACAAAAAATCAGAGGTCAAAATAAAGAAACAACTAGCTGAGTATGACACTGTTCAAGAAGAGCTGTTTCAAACAATGGTAGAGTTAGAGGACAAAGCAAGTAGGGAAAATCTGAGATTTTCTGCTGTACCAGGGAAACTGGATGGAACAGACTGTATTAATTTTATGAAAGCTCAAATAAGCAATTGGACTGGTGTTCCACAGCAGGTTGTTCATTGAAAAGACACATCATGTGTATATTCCAAGCTCGGCCATGAGAAAGCAGTCAAGACCTGTCTTAGTAAAGATGCAATCCTATCAGCAGAAAGAGTTGATCCTGACAAAACTTTGGCAAAGGGACAAAGTATTAAAAGTTGGAAACAGTAGAGTATTTGTAGAAAATTATTATTCTTTGCACTCCAGGCAGAGGAAAAGCAAAGTTATCCCAGCAATCAGGGAATGTGGAGACACAAGTGTGAGATTCAAGTTGCTGTACCTAGCAGTCTTCAAAATAATTTTTCCTGGAGGATCAAAGTCATTTTTTATACAGAACAGGCTAAGGTGGAAATAAAAAAGCTGGTCCCAGAAAAAGTGAGCTATCAAACAGAAGAGGACTCTGCTTTTCATTCATCTGATAATAAAGCTTATAGAGACACTTTGGGGGTGAAACCATTTCCAATGTTCCAAAGGAAATGCTTGAGAGACAGATAAAAGCACAGGAGCAGACTAGAAGAATCGGAGTACCTTGGACTTGAATGGGAGTCTGGGGTTGAGAATTTGATGAACAGGACGAAGACCAGCAAGACTGAAATTACTGAATAAATGTGTGACTATAAAGCATTATCTCATCTTTGAAATATGACTTTACAAGAAAAAGTGGAAAGATTGGACTTTTGTTTACTTTATTAAACATGTAGGTAACTGAAACTTTTATGCCCTACTTCATCACATAAATGTTTGGAATGACACTGTGGGGAAGGAGGGGAAAAAAGAAAAATAACTGTATGTAAAACAATTTATATTCTTAGCAGTATTTGTATGGCCAAGCTGCATGTTATAAAATAAACTATTTTCAGCTATTTTTGAATGCAATAAAGATACTACAGTAAACAAATGCTTTTTTATATAGTTTTAAGAAGCATAGACATTACAATGTAAAAAGAGAAGAAAGGCTGGACCAAAGTATGTTTAAGTTAATATGCTGCAATCTTGAGTTGTTGAGGTGGGGCACGGTATGTAAAAGTGCACATTATAATATATGTAGAATTTATATGTTTTCTCTTATTTTTGCATAGATAAATGACTGGAAAAAAAGAGATTTGCAGAAAAAGAAGTTATGTCTTACCATAACGTTCCATCTCTATTGTTGATCCTCATTCAGTCATTACATGTGGGTATCGGTTCCGATCCCGAAACCGAGCTGGCCATCTTCCAAGCTCACGTCAGCTACAAACTCTCGAGCTAAAACTCTTACCCAGAATTCCCCTCTCCCTGTTACCTCAGATTGAGTTTGTAAGTCAAAAGAAGGTAGCGGCTACATCTGGTCAAATGACCTAAAAGAACTGGATGGTGAGATCCACTAGAAGCCACAAGAGGGGGAAGGAGGGAGGGTCGTAATTACTGAACGAGGATCAACAATACAGATGGAACGTTATGGTAAGACATAACTTCTTTATCTGATATTGTTAATCCTCGTTCATTCCTTATGTATGGGACAGAGTCCCCAGCTACCTCTATTCCTGGGAGGCTCTCATGGAAGGACATTCATGAGCACCATAGAACCAAATGATGCTCTTCCCCTGGAGGCCAAATCTAATTTGTAATGATTGATGAAGGTATGAGGTGTAGCCCAAGCTGCAGCTGCACAGATGTCATGTAAAGAAGCTCTGGCATGGAAGGCAATAGAAGTTGCCGCCGACCTTGTCGAATGAGCCTTCATGGTAGTAGGCAATGGGATATTACGTTGTGTATAAATGAAGGTCACGCAGTCTTTCAACCATCTAGCCAATGTGACCTTAGTAACAGCAGATCCTAATCTTGGTCCAGAATAGGTAAAAAATAACTGGTCAGATTTATGAGAGGACCTGGGCCTGTTCAAGTAGAAGTGGATTTGCCTGTGAATATCTAGGGTATATAGGCAATACTCTCCTCTGTTTGAATGATTGGGAAAGAAAACTGGCAATTCAACGGTTTGATTAATGGACATTTCAGAGATCACTCTTGGCAGAAATAAAGGATTAGTTCTCAAAGACACACTATCTCTATGAAAAATCAAGTATGGACTCTTGATGCATAAAGCTTGAAGCTCAGACATACGTCTGGCAGAAGTAATGGCGATCAAAAACAAGGTTTTCCATGACAAATATGTGAGGTCGCAAGAAGAAGCTGGTTCAAAGGGTGGCATTGTCAGAGCTTGTAGAACTAATGACAGGTCCCATGGTTGAATAGGTTCTCTAAAAGGGGGCTTCAAATGATTCACACCTTTTATGACGGTTTTGCATAATCTGTGTGACATAAAAGAGGAGTCTTGAACGCCCTCATGGAAATTAGATATTGCAGCCAAATGAACTCTAATGGTAGAGGCCAATAGACCCGAATTAAATAGGTTGGCCAGATACTCTCGTATAATCGACACCGGTGCTGAGAAGGGATCTACTTGTTTTCCTTTCAGCCAACAGGTAAATCTTTTCCACTTGCTTAAATAAGTAATTCTAGTGGAAGACTTATGAGATGCAATAAGAATGTCCTGTACTGGTAAAGAAAGATCGTTCTGCCTGGCAATCAAGGGAATTAGAGGAGCTAAGCTGTGAGTTTCAGGCTGTCCAAGTTGGGATGAATCAGGTTCTGGGGATGTGAGATCAACTCCGGGGCTGGATGGAGAATCCATGGTTGATCTAGCAGGTGAGGCCAAAGGAAGGGGAACCAAATCTGATGAGGCCAATATGGTGCAATGAGGATCACCTTGTTCTTCAACTGACGGGCTTTCTGGGAATGAGGGGAAAAGGTGGGAATGCATAAAGAAGACCCGAGGGCCAATCATGGACTACAGCATCCCTGGGTGACTGTCTTGGAGGGGGGAATCAGGGTGAAGTAGTTGCTGCATTTGTAGTTGGTTGGGGATGCAAAGAGGTCGCAGCAAGGACGGCCCCAGCGATGGAAGATCTCCGCCGCTATCAAGGGATTCAGGGACCACTCCTGAGGTTGTAGAATGTACCTGCTGAGTCTGTTTGCTATCACGTTGGAACTCCCGGGAATGTGCATTGCTAGAAGAAAACAGTTGGTAGCCATCGCCCATTGCCATATCCTCATGGCCTCTCAACAAAGGGGGTAAGATTTGGTTCCACCTTGTTTGCTGATGTACCAGACCACCACCATGTTGTCTGATTGAATCGCAATCGTCCCACATGGTAGCAGGGGATGGAGTGCTTGCAACGCCAGAAGCACCACCCTCAGCTCTAGAACATTTATATGTAGTCGAGCCTCCAATTCGAACCAAGTGGCTTGGACTGACTTTCCCTGACATAGCCCCCCACCCCATCAGGGAGGCGTCCGTGGTCACTGTAGCCCTGAGTTGCTGAGGAGAGAAGGGGCAAGACCATTGTGATGGGTTGTGGGTCATCCACCAATTTAAATTCTGTTTGCACCTGTGAGTTACTCGAATCTTGTCTGAAAGAGGATGCTAAAAAGGATACCACTGGGTGAGTAGTAGCCATTGTAGAAGCCTCATATGAAACCTGGCCAGGGGGACAATGGTGATGAAGGCTGCCATGGAAACCAACAGCTGTAGGACAGAGTGAGCTGTGGATTTCTCCCTTAAAAGGATTGGGATCAGTTGTTGCTTTATCCTTAGAATTCTGTGCTCTGGAATGGATGCTGTGCAATGCTTTGTATCCAAGATGACCCCTACAAATTCTGTGGACTGAGATGGGGTGAGAAAGGATTTTTGCCAGTTTATGGTTATGCCTAGCCTTTGTGCAGTGAGGAGAGAGTATGCCAGGGCTTTTTCCAATAGATGTCTGGTGGGGGGGGAAATGAGCCAGTCTTCCAGGTATGGAAAGACCTGGAATCCTTGTAGTCACAAGTGAGCTGTGATGACTGCCATGCACTTTGTGAACACTCTAGGGGCTGTAGAGAGTCAGAAGGGCAGTACACTGAACTGGTAATGACTGGCTCCCTCACGAAAGCGCAGGAATCTTCTTGATGGCCTGTCCACTTTTATGTGGTAGGACACTTCTTGAAGATCTATCGAGCACATCCAATCGTCTTTTTCCAAAAGCAGGAGGATAGACTGTATTGTGACCATCTGGAATTTTTGCACTCTCACAAACTTGTTCAATACACTGCAATCAAAATTGGCCTCCAGTACCCGGTTTTCTTTGGCACCAAAAATAGTCTTGAGTAGAATCTGGATCCTATCTGGTCTGGGGGGACTACATGGATGACTCTTTTCCTTAGCAGCTTTTCTATCTCTAGTGCTGCTTCTTCCCTTTGACTGGGTGGAACGTCAGGAAGGTTTTTTTGAAGGGACAGGGCAAAGATCAAAGGGGATATGATAACCTCTGGTTATAATCCTTTGTACCCAAGAATCGGTGGTGATGGTTAGCCAGGCAGAAGGGTACAAGGAGAAACTACCCCCAACCACCTCCAGAGGAAAGGAGTTGGGCCGCTTCTTCAGGAGAGCTGGTAGGATTGTCCAGGGAAGGAGTCCCTGGAACCCTGGTTACACAGACCCCCTCTGCCCCGAAATGGGCATCTTCCCTGTGAGTTTCCCTTCTGCCTCTAGGAGAGAACTCGGCCTGTGTGTCACGGAAAGGACCTTGAGATTTCTTGAACCATATCTTCCCACTCTTTTGGTTTCGGGAGAAAGCATATTGAGAGGAAGAGTAACGGACACCTACGGCAGAATGGGTCTTACCATCCTGTTTACATCTGGCCAATGTGCTTTTAACTTTGGGTCCAAACAACAAAGAGGACTCAATGGAAGCATTAAGGAAGGAAGCCTTAAAGGGTTTCGTGAAATTGCACAATCGCATCCAGGCTTGTCGTCTCAAGACCACAACTGAACCCGCCGTTCTAGCTGCTCCTTCTGATGTGTGAGATATCAGTCGCATGGAGGAGTTAGATATTGACTTAATGGTGGTCAGCTGAGAGGCCACTTTGTCACAGACCTCATCAGACACGGCAGCAGCCAAGGTTTCAGACAGCTCGGAAATTAGATCCCTTTGAAGCCTGGTAAAGTGTGCCATATAATTCAGGGACCTGATAGCAAAGGTCGCTGGTGCAAAGGTGAGCTTCCCTATCCTGTCCAGGGCCCGGGACTCTTTGTTGGGCGGGTGGACAGTCTGGCTTTCTTCTTCCACCAGATCCTTTTTGGTTGTGGCCGCCACCACCAGAGCATCCACAGGGAGACCTCTACACCAATGGGGATCCGTAGCAGGAGGGGACAAAATCTTAACTGGCCTCCGGAGAATAGCCTTGACGGTGTCAGGAGCCTTCTATGCACGCTGCAGGATGAGCTGGACAAGCTCATCGGCAGGTGCAGTAACCCAGGAAGTAGGGGGCCGGGCACAAAAAGCCTGCAGGAACACAGACTCCTCAGATGTCAGATTAGAGGGCTGCCAGTCACCTCTCTGTTTAAGGATTTCAAGGATATCACCAAAGGATACCTCAAAGGATGATCAAGGGGATCCTTCCCCCTCATCGAAGTCTGTGTCTTAAGTGAGGGACTCCTCTGTGGAGTCCATGTGCTTCCTCTTGCACAAACTTTTCTGGTGAACCTCCTCAGAGGGTGAAGCTGGAGAAGACAACGGAAAGGGGGTTTCATGTGGGAATATGTCCTGAGGCCCTTGTGCCTGGTGTCCGCTAGGTGCGACTTGTGAACACAGCGGTCCAGAGGAGGGGGGGAGATAGACAGCACAGTATTTCCAGCAGAAGCCAGAGCCTTCTCCATCAGTTGGAGGGCTGGTCCACCTGAAGAGGGGTGAGTGTCCAGGACAGAGGTCACCCCTCCCGTAAGTGGCTCAGCATGCTGACCCGGAGTCCCCGGACGGCTGTGAAACAAGTTACACGTGCCACAACTGTCATCCTGGGTAATAGCAAAACTCTCCTGCCACAAAGGCAACTACGGTTCCTTAGTGAGATCCATAAAGGGAACCGTAGCCGGGGAAGACTGTGCTATATTAATGGACTTCAAAGGCAATGAAGGAGGAGAATAAGAAGGTGTCTTTGGTGATGGGTGATCACCTCCCATGGAAGGATAGGTCCTGTGGGGCAAGATAACTCTGACAAGAAGCACTTGGTCCACAAGACGCAACACATCGTATTTGGAAAGGCTTCTAGTGGACCTCAAGGAGATTGTGGGAGAAACAGGTCTGTCCACAGAAGAGACAAGCTCGGTGCCCACTTCAGCAGTGTGCACTGAGAACAACTGTGCTGATAGAGACTATATTATGGGTGTCTGCACCGAAGACATCATTGGTGCCGAGGTCACGGTCTGCACCGACAGGAAGATCGGTGCCAAAGTGGTTGCTGGTACCGAAGCAGGAACCGACAAAATTGGTGCCAAAAACTGAAGTGTCGGTTCCGAGCCAGATGTTGGAGCCGGCGTGGTCAGGGTCTGCGCTGACTGAGCAGTCGGTGCCAATGTAATAGTCACAGTAGTCTGAACCAATGAGACCCTCGGTACTGATATAGAATAGGCTGCAGTAGACGGAGCCGAGATCACTGATGGCACCGAAGACCTGGGTGCCGAAGGTCTAGGCACCGCAAGCACTGGGGCCTACAGAGTGAGCTCTGAAGCAGAAACTTTAGCTTTCTTAGGTCTTGTTTGGCGGGAGTCCCCAGCCTGGGACGAAGGCAAAGACTTGGCCTTAGCAGGATCATCCAAAATGTTCTTATGGGCTCTAGGAGGGTTGAAGCCTCCGACCCAGAAATAGCCTCTGAAAAAGGAGATTTGAGAAGTCGTTTTAGCAACAACTTATTTTTCCTTTCAATCAAGGTTCTAGTGGAAAAATTTTTACAAATACCACAGGGTAGGTCAACAGATAAGTGAGATGCACCCAGGCAATAAACACACAAAGAGTATGCATCTGATGTTGGTAATTTGTGTCCACAATTAGAACACCTTTTAAAACCTGGACTACCTTTTTTATCTGCCATGACAGAAAAGGAGATGGAAGAAAGGGTACCAGCAATCATACGAAAGAATACCCGAAGGTAATGAAGAAAAAGAAGGGTTTACCAACAATGGTAAGGGAGAAATACCTCGCGGTAAAAAGTGCAGAGTAAAGAGAAGGAAACTCAAGAAAATATGGTTGCTGAATGCGATAGGGTAAGAGACAACAAAAAAGAAACTTTTCTGACAGAAAAGGTTATATTAAACTAGTCTGACAACAAATATCTATTCTTAGCTCAAGAGAAGCAGCTTGACACGACCAAATGGCAACGGGGCAAATGAAATCTGAGGTAACAGGGAGAGGGGAATTCTGGGTAAGAGTTTTAGCTCGAGAGTTTGTAGCTGACGCGAGCTTGGAAGATGGCCGGCTCGGTTCCGAGGTCGGAACCGATACCCATACGTAAGGAATGAATGAGGATTAACAATATCAGATCTGTACATTTGGCACTTGTGTTTCCATGGAGACAAACTGACAATAGGGGAAGCTATAAAAGCCAGAACCCTTTTTTATGGCTAAAGGTTAATGTTTTCTGAAATCATATAAGCTGTTTTTCTTATCTGGGAGGGAAATGAAGATAAGACAAGAACAAGTAGCAATTAGTCTAAGTAATATCATAGGCTGTAACATGCGTCTTAGCATGAATAACCTTAATGTTAGGATAAGTTATGCCTGGATTCGTATCAAATAACTGAACAAATTGTCGAACGTCATATGGTCGAACCCATATCATCAACAATTAAGTCCTTTGAACCATTCTGACTGAAGCTGCATTACAGTATAGATTAGGAAATTTGCACTTTTCCCCACTGTAGTGTGATCTCAGAGTTGGTATATATAATTATCAGGGGTGTGGGGTGCAGGGGAGGGGCCTGCCCCCCTGCAAAAGCATTTTTTGTGGTGTATGCAAGTACTGTCTTTGTTTTGAGTTTGATTCAACAGACTGAACTGTCGATCATATGGGTTCAATTATATGATGTTCGATAATTTGTCCATTTGATTTGATTGGTATCTGTTATGCCTATGTGTGCAGCTGTCAGTTTGGGACAATTGTTCCTATCAGGATGGTTAAACTTCACTATTTGATGATGAACGTAGTTTTGTGTATTGGTTTAAGTTAACAGGTTATGGGGGCATTCTGGGCCTGTGTACATTTTTTTTGTTTGCTTAAGGGTTTCCATTAAAACAAAAAGTCTTGTAAAATGTGGCATAGGTTCAAATTGGGATGGAAAGCAATAACTGTATAAAAGACCAACCCGCCAAATATTAATGGGTGCATGTAACACAAAAGTTGGAAATAAGACATTTAAAAAAGTTGCTATATATATATAATTGGTGGGAATAATAATTTCTTATCACAATGGTTACAGTAAACATATTATTTTGGAATGAGAATGGCTTCACAGGTATAGACAAAAAGGAAACAGCATTTAATTATATTAAGAAAAGCAGAGTACAAACAGAATTCTACAGGAGACACAGATGGAAAGAAGTGAGCATGTGAACTTAATTAAGAAAGGATTAACAAATGGATATGGATATCAGCAGAATATCAGGGACAAAGGAAAATGGTAGCACTTAAAGCAATTGCTACAGGAGCTCCAAAAGAGATAGAAGAGGGAAGAAACGATAGACATTTTAGATTTGTGGTAGTAAGGGGCTACTGCCAAGAGAGGAGGATTATGCTAGCATGTATTTATATTCCATCCAAAACTGTTACTACAGAGTTTAGAAAATGTTGGGAGAAATAATCAGCTCTCATCAGGGAACATAACTTATAGGTAGAGACTGGAACTTGATTTACAACACTGAGGATGTATCTGGGGGACCTAGAAGGGAAAATATAACAAATGAAGGTAGATTTCTGTAGAAATGTGCGAAAAAAATTGGCACGGAAGAAGTGAATTCAGTAGTAAGAACTTGGGAGAATTTATATATTTTAGTTACTTTAGAATTACACACAAGCCAGGCATATTTTTATCAATGAGAGGAGAAGTTGTAGATTGTAATTAATAAAGGGTTGAAGAATTTTATCTAGGAGGGGAAGAGGGCAAGGATTAAGTGGGATAAGTTGATCCTTCCAATAGAACAAGTTGGTTTAAGAGATTTGAATGGATATTTTAGAGCTACACAGTTAAATCTCATATACATAACACAATCAGAAAGCTATAACTCAAAGCAGAAATGAATAATGATGAAGGAGGGGAGAAATTCAAGAAATACAGAGAGACTGGGACTTTGGATGCAGATCCTTAATGAGAATAACAGTCATACAGAACATTATATTCATAAAGTAGCACAAACCATTCTAAGAACTGTCAATGCAAGAATGGAGAAAGGAGATTCTGCTGAAAGGGATAACTGCAATTAGGGGCACAGAGAATAGGCAAGAGAGTGCTGGAATTTACTGGAGAAAAATGGCAAAGGAACCAAGATACTGGGAGGAAATAACTAGAGAGGGAAAGATAATATAATGGGAAAAGGCCAAGAAGACAATTGGACTACAGTCTAAGGACTGCTTTGCCTATCAGGGACTGATATCTGAGTACAGTCAAACAGAAAGCGATTGTGGAATCCTACGTGAAAGACCTGCTCTGGTAGAGTTTTTAGCTGAATCTAGAACAGAGGCTGCTATTGAGAAAGGGTAATTAGTAGGGGTTATAAAATATTGCACAATAACTATAGAAATCAGTCAGAGGAGGTTAGAAAAGATTAGGAAGAGAAACTGGATAAGCAATTCACAAGGAAAACGTGTGAGGATAAATGTATGCCTTCCAAATATGTGACAAATATGAGCAAATGAGTGCCACCAAGCAAATTATTTTTAGCAAAAGGTAGGATCAAACTACATAGAAAAAAAACGGAAATTGTGGGAACATTATATACAGAATAAAGCTTTAGAAGACGGGCAAGGTTTAGGGGAAGGCAGGAATTGAGCAATTCATGTAATGCTGGATTGATGATAATTGCACAAAATCTTGATGTATAAAGTTTGTAACTGTGAACATGTTAACATGTTTTTTATGTAACTGTTAGTTTGCCTATGTCGTATGTGAAAAGTCAGTAAAGATGTTAAAAATAAAACTGCTGCAATATCAATTATTTTTTAGAATCTCTGGTAGCCTGTGAAACCCTTTATTGTTTATAGGGGCAATGGCCATGCATTGTTTTGAAAGAAAGTGATGGCACAGTTGTATGACACTACACAATGTCAGCAGAAACTTTTAAAACAATATAAATGTTGCTACATTACATTCACTGATGAATGTAACTTAAGCCACACATGGATATCAGTCTTTCAACTAGACTTCAACAGAAGATTTTCTAGAAAAGAGAAGAGGAGGGCAGAAGTTAATTGTAAGTGATCACAGCTGGAAGGATGTGGTACTGCCTGAAGGATCTATTATAATCTACATATCCACTCTTTTGGCTCACTCCCTTTGCCCCTCCAAACTTACTGCATTTTTTTAAACTGCCTCTTGATTGCACTAGTCAGACTTTGTTTATTTCTATAAAAGGGTCACTGCTTAAAAGGGCAGTTCCTGAGACATGTACACAATGAGGTGTGAAAGAGCTGTTGAACAAATTGAGCTGTCTCTTTTTCAAGTTTCTTAAATATTTCCAAAGAAGATGTCCACAAAGCTTATGTCTATCTAAGGAAACTTTCAACAGCTGCCCCTTTAGATCACCTAGGAGGGGTTGTATCCGAAGTCATGCATGTCTCATAATCACTTCTCCACTTGCACCTACTATTAGTCCCATTTAATAAGCACATCCTACCCTGCCTTCTGCTTAGGAAAGTCTTTAAGCCATGCTCCTCATAAAATCATCCTCAGTTTATTTGTCTGTGTCTTTAATATGGTAGAGGATATCTCCTTTATATTTAAGCATGTGCATCTGATAGCTTATAGGCTGGATAGCCAGAGTAGGGATAGAGGTATAAATATTCTTGCTGAATGTATACATGACTCTGCTTTCATTTGGCAGGCTAAACTGGACTTGATGAAAACTTGGGTTCCGTCAAATAACACAGCAAAATGTCTGAGTCTGTTACAGGACTTTTTGTAGTAGTCTTATACTCTGTATCATTCTCTCAGTCATTCTAGGGGCAGGGAACTGTGAACAGGCTCTATTTATGTATGTATGTATGTATGTATGTATGTATGTATGTATGTATGCATGCATGTATGTATGTATGTATGTATTTATTTATTTATTTATTTACTGGCATTTGATTACCAAGAAAGTCCAAGAGGGTTGGAGCCCATTTTCAGTGGAAGTCCACGGAAAAAAGCTCCAAAGTGTTACAAAACATTTTAA
Organism: Protopterus annectens; assembly: GCF_019279795.1. NCBI lineage: Eukaryota > Metazoa > Chordata > Ceratodontiformes > Protopteridae > Protopterus > Protopterus annectens. The sequence continues at coordinate 641,336,233 of NC_056730.1, forward strand.
GAATAATAATTTTACAGTCTTTAAAATAATACTAAAATAGCGACAATTTAAATAATTACACCAGATTACACATAATATGAAAACATTGGTTAAGAATAGATACCAATTTTATGACAATGATTTAATAGTAGAGAAATGTTAGCCAGTTTTTTAGAGAAATTAAAGGTAAGTTACTAAAATACAAAAAGGAATTGCAATATGAAGTGTGATAAAAGCAGGCTTATGGTATATTAGAGAGGAAGCCAGACCAGAGGAGAGAAAGTGACAGAAGTAAGGAAGTGAGTGAAGAAGGGGAAGTAAGGAGTTGTAGGTATGAATAGGTATTTGTACACATTTAGGGATATAGTTTAATCAGGTGCTGAGTAAAAACAAAGACAGCTTTGACTAGCAGGACTTTCAGAATGGTTCTGAAGGATGGGAGGGACAGTACTGACCTGATAAGGAGTTCCAGGCCTTAGCAACATGGTATGAGAACAGACAATGCCCAGCAGATTTGATAGGTTTGTGGACAGACATGAGTTTTTGGTCACGGGATTGTAATGACTGACTAGGAACATAGTTCTGTAAAATGTTATTTAGTGCTGAATAAGTAGATGGATTCTAGATAACTTTATAGATGGTAAGAAACTGTGTACATGTAAGTCGATGGGGTAGTTCTGACCAATTTAGGCTTTTTACTGCTATACAGTGGAAGGTTCTGAATAGGGTATTTGCTGCACATTTGGCAACTTTGTTATAGCATTGTTCAAGTTTTGATTTTTATGATGTATGAAGGTTAGTAAGGCTGGAGATCTGTAAAGAAGTGTGGGAAGGAGATAAGCAGTGTCAAGTATAGAAAGTTTTGGCTCTATAAAGAATCCCTAGTTTTTGATGAGTTTTTCTTATGCAATTTTGTACGTGCAGGTCAAATTTAAGATTTAAGATTACCAAGATTAACCTTGTAATTAAAATACATTGTACCTTATCATTTACTTCAGTTGTTATTATAAGGGGGTATCTGTATCAATATCTGTCCGTATGATATGTTTTTTACAGGGCAATCCTGCGTGTTTGGGATAGCACTTAATGCATTCTACTTTTATAAGTTTTATTGGTAACTACTTGCTATTGCCTCAGTATGGATGATTATTTTTGCTTATTAACACATCTATAATCTGTTTAGATAAGTTTTTTCTCTCTGTAAACATAGTATTATGACAGTTTTTTATACATCTGTTTTGTCTTAAATTCTAAAATATCAATAAAAATTATACTTAAAAAAAAAGATTATCATCCATTATCATCCCTAATACTTTGCTATGAGAATTACTTCAATGGTTGTATTATTAAGAGAGAGGACTTTACGTTTTGTTTTTTTCATGAGAAAGGGACTTAGGGGAAAAAATAGCAGTTTGTTTTTTTTTTTGTTAGGGTTCAGTATGAGCCGTGAGTTACAAAGCTATGTTTCAGTTGCTGTTAAAGCTTACTGAGTAATTTTTTGAAGGTGTGCCACACTGTCAGATTTGCAAATGATTGTAAAGTCATCTGCATTCTGTATTATGGAGGCCTGTTGTGTGGATGTGTGAAGGGTGTTGTGAGAATGTTAAACAGCAGGGCACCAAGGATACAGCCTTGTGGTATACCAGTGGTGACTGGCAGGAAAGGAGAGACGGTGGAATGTCATTTTAGTGACTAACACCCACTGGATATGTAGCTTGTGAACCACAGAAGGGTGGGCTTCAGCAGACCTAATGAGGACTTCTGAAGTAGAAGTTTTCTGTGACAAATTGTGTCAAAGGCTTTAGACAATTCTAGAACTAAAGAGGAGACTAGTTTGCTGCTATCTCTAGTTTTATTGACAGCATCTATATAGGTTAGATGTGCAGAGTTACTACTATGGGAAGGATGAAGGCCATGTTGTGTGGAGAGATAGGAATTCTTCCTTCAAGAGATAATTTAGCAATTGTTTTTGAATACATGTTTCACGTATTTTGGAAACTGAAGGCAAGATTGCTATAGGACTAAAATTAGTAATGCCTGTTGAGTTTCCTTCTTTGTGCAGTGGGATAAGGTGTGACTTTTTCCAAAGACAGGGGATGTGGGTTCCTGGATTGCCCTATTTATAAAGACTGAAACAGGGTAAACAATGCTATCAGCTGCTATTTTAAGGTATTCACTTGGAAGGTCATCAACTGAAGTACAGTAAGGTTTGAGATTTTTAAGAGTAGTTCTGCATAGGATGTGGGTACAGGTCTGAATGTGAAAGTGGATGTGGTGATACATGGCTGCTGGGATTTACTTGTTGAGAAGTCCTTGGTTAGAGATATTATACTATATATAAAATAAGAGTTGAAGTGTATTGCAGTTTAGAGTCATGAGTTATTGGGAGAGGGGTTAGGGTAACATTTACTGTCAGAATGCAAGAATTCTTTAATGGCTGTCCAGAATATTTAGGGGTGCTTTTACTATTATTCTGAAAGTTACTGTAGTATAGCTGTTTGTATTGATTATTTTTTTTTTAGTATGATTGCAAAGCATTCTGAAGTTTTGTGGTATTTTACATTTTTGACATTCTTTCCATGCTTTTACTCTATCTTGTATTAGCATTCTACTCTTTTTGAACAGCCAAATTGCATTATTTGTTTTTAGTCTCTTACTTCTAGGAGGTCCAAGGCTATTTAGGATATTCAGGAAAGTTATATTGAATTCATTTATAGTATCATCTAAGGGATGGATTTTTAGAAAGTTCCAGTTAATAGATGATAGGTTAGTAATGAACATTTCTGGGTTGAACTTGGAAAGGTTGCGTGTTGTTTTACAAACATGCTGTTTAAGTGGATGTCAGATGTCTGGATGTATCATGTAGGAGATGATCACTGAGACAGTCAGACATTGTACCTGTGGTAGAGAATTTGCTAGGGTCAACTACTAGGATCCAGTCTAATAGGGAATTTGATGTCTTGCTATAATGTGTGGGTCCATTAATTAGTTGTGTGAAACCAAATAAGTTCACCCTGGATGTAGGGGAATTAGCATTTATGTCCGACTAATTGACATTTACATCAACTAGCAGTGGTATTTCTTGTGGAATTGTTATGGATATGTAATGTAGGATATATTGCAATATAGTTGTGTTGTTGAGAAGAGGGAGTCAAAGAACAGTGACATATATTTGTTTATAATTGTTTAATTTCAGGTTAGTTATAAGAAGCTAAAACAAAAACACGAACTAGGTCCCAATAGTCTAATAAGAAGAAACACCACGGAGAGCAGACACAGTCAAATAATCCTTTGAAAACTTTATTGTCTATGCCAAATAAATAAACCGTAATGAATCAAGCGCTTTCCCCTGATAAATATCAGGTTTTATCAAGATACTTATACGAAGGATATGATGTGCCTTAAATAGCACACTAATTGCCTGCCCCTAATTGATTAATTAACAAAAAAATCTAAAAACATTGCATTGAATTAATATGAATTAGTCATCCGAAGACTGAACAAATGTACAATTAATTCTGTTACATTATCTATAATGCAATTTTTGTTTGTGCATGCCACTCTGTGCTAACTACTTAATTTTGCGTATACTGTCTAAAAATCTAAAACATCAAGAAATGTATTGCTATAATTACATACAAAAGTGTAAAAAACTGCATTCACCTTGCATATAAATAAATGCTTACGTGTATAAAAACCATGTTTTACTGAAACACAAACTGTTTAAAATAACTACTATTATAAAATTCTTTCAATCTACTCTGCACTTATAATAAGTGTAGCTACAAACGTAAAAATAAATAGATATAAATATAAAATACATGTGCTCAATGAATATACATGAAAATTACACCTATAAATATATAAATAAATAAATATGAATATAAATATGAATATAAATATATGTGTATAAATATAAATCTGTATATATGAAAATATATAAACTGATGAAACTAACTATGCAATACATAACCCTAATAAAGTATCCTACAACAAAAAATGCAAAATTCATTTCTGTCACCAATTACCTATTAAACTATAAAATATTAAAACTCTAGAGTATTTGTGCAGAAATGCAGGATGTAATAAATAAAATAAAATAAATTTGTCTATTATTAATCATTAATTCATAATTAATTGTGTACAATTAGATAAGAATTTAATAAAATGTGTGCGTGACTGTGCGTTGCATCTTCATAGAATCATTAGTACACACCAGTAATATAAAACCAGTAGTGTAACAGTTTGTGTTTCAGTAAAACATGGTTTTTATACACGTAAGCATTTATTTATGTGCAAGGTGAATGCAGTTTTTTACACTTTTGTATGTAATTATAGCAATACATTTCTTGATGTTTTAGATTTTTAGACAGTATACGCAAAATTAAGTAGTTAGCACAGAGTGGCATGCACACACAAAAATTGCATTATAGATAATGTAACAGAATTAATTGTACATTTGTTTAGTCTTCGGATGACTAATTCATATTAATTCAATGCAATGTTTTTAGATTTTTTTGTTAATTAATCAATTGGGGCGGGCAATTAGTGTGCTATTTAAGGCACGTCATATCCTTCGTATAAGTATCTTGATAAAGCCTGATATTTATCAGGCGAAAGCGCTTGACTCATTACGGTTTATTTATTTGGCATAGACAATAAAGTTTTCAAAGGATTATTTGGCTGTGTCTGCTCTCGATGGTGTTTCTTCTTATTAGTTATAAGAAGCTGTAACCACAAAAGCCAAAGGAGGCAAAGGTGCCCCAAAAAAAAAAAAAAAACAGGAACCAACCACAAAACACAAGCCACGCACCCAACACCAGGAGGTCAAATAATACATGAAATACTTTGCGAAATGCAGAATGAACAGCTCTTTAATCACATAAATGCACCAAACTATAAGGCGTTTTCGTCCAATGTGGACTTCATCAGATGTTACAAGGATAAACAGCTGTAACTTCCTATATATCCCCAACTCCCATTATTTTAATTGGATAATTAAATAATACACAATTAAATAATACAAATACAGAACCATTAATCCAAACCCATATGTTCAAATGTAAAAAATGAATACATACACCATAAAACATTAATCAGATAAACAAGTCCAGCTAAAACCTAAAACATAAACTTATAAAATCCTTTCCAAAATGTTGGGTATTCAGTTTAATGAATCTAAAATCAAACTGATTACTTAAATCAAGTCTGTGCAAATCAGCCATAATACAGTCCAATACTACCACCTGTGACCAAAGACCCCAATTACAGACTATATTTATTTATTATTTATTTTTTTATTTTACATTTGTTGACCGGGCTAGTCTAACTGGATATACGTCCATTTTCAGTAGAGGCCAGGGGAGAAAAGCTCCACATAAAAAAAAAAAAAACAAGAACAAACAGAACATTACAACTTCAGTTACAGTTCACTTGTCAGACAAAACAGGTGTTACATGGTAACTTAGCATTCATGATAGATAAAAGTAAAACAAAATAGAAAATTCCTTTTTTTTTTTTGACCAAACAATAGTAGAAGAAAAGAGTATTCAGAAGGATTTGGGCGATTCCCAAATGAAAGTTATAAATATGGCACAGGAGAACAGAATAGCTATAAACAAGATTGGGAGAATTAGTTGAGGGCAGTAACTCATCTATAAGGCAGTGACATGTCCATACAGTCTTTCCTGGTACAATAAGTCCAACTTAGAAGGTAGTGGTCTTAAATTGGCTATAAAGTGGGTATTAAATTGGTGCTATAATCTAGGAAAACAGGAAGAGAAATCTTAGTCAGTGTTAATACAAGAACATAGCCACCGGGTTGTAAGGTATAATTTGAGTTTCTTTTTGAATAGTGCAGTTAAAGAAAGAGATGAGTGTTCACCAGGAAGTAGGTTCCAGCTTTTTTCCCACAGTGTTATAGAAAAGGGAATCTCCTGCTTTATTGTTGGGTTTTTGTCTAGATACCAGTAGTTTATTTGCTGAGCGTAGGTTTGTAAAATTTCTATATGGGCTGACTAGACTCATGTGAATTGGTGTGTTACTTGGATGATAAAGAGTTTTATGGGCAATAATCAGTTGGTGGAATAGAATTTGATTATGCAGTTCCAGCCAACCCAGTTGTTTCAGATTTTGGCAGTGTTGTGAAGGGGGAGCCGGTAGTAAATCTGGCAATGTTATTGTAGGAGATTGCCAGCTTGTTGAGGATGTTTTTAGACAGATTCATGTATATAGGAGAGGCATAGAAGAGAGTTGAGATAAGGTGGGCAATAGTAGTTCTAGCTATGGGAGTAAGGAAGTGTTTACTTTTATAGAGGGAGCCTAGTTCAATAGTTACTCCTAAGAGTTTGGTGGTAGTGTCAGGAGATATGACTGTGCCATTATTAGATTTGATAATGAAGTCAGTTGGGGTGGACTTTTGTGTAGGAGTAAAGAACAATAGTTTTTTTGGAGTTAAGGAGGAGACGACGCAGTAAAAAACATTCTTCTACTAGCTCAAAGACATTTTGGGTGAGGGACTGCAGTTCAGATGGACCTATAGCTGAGGATATTAATGTGGAGTCGTCTGTGTATTGTATGCATGTAGCTTGGGGGATACTTATAGTTAGATTGTTTATAAAAATGGAGAATAAAAGAGGGCCCAAAACAAAACCTTGGGGGTACACCAAGGGTGACAGGAAGGTGGGTGGATAGACTGTTATCCCAAAGCACTGCCTGTTGCCTGTTATCTAAGTAGGACTTGAACCACTGTAGTGCTTGAGTATCAAGTGAGAGGGACTTAAGAGTATTCAACAGTAGCTGATGGTTAACCATGTCGAATACTTTTGAGAGATCAATAAAGATTGCAGAGGACAGGGTGTTATTGTTACGGTTTTTATTAATGTGGTCAGAAAATGATAGGAGGGCAGCAGTGGTGCTGTGGAAAGGTCTAAAGCCATGCAGAGAGCTAGCAAATAGTCTGTTTTGGAGAAGGTGGTCTAGCAGTTGACAGTGGATGCATTTTTCCATGATTTTAGCTATGGTAGAGAGTAGGGCAATTGGACTAAAGTTAGAAAGTTCTGTTGAGTTGCCACCTTTGTGTAGGGGGATTATATTTGAGACTTTCCACATGGATGGGATGGTACCTTCTGTTATGGTTCTATTTATTAGGATTGAAACAGGGTAAGCAATAACTTTAGCTGCTATTTGCAGATATTTAGCAGGTAAAAGGTCAGCAGAGGGGGTAGAAGGTTTGAGTTTTTGAAGAAGGGTACAGATGAGGGATGTAGGCACAGGTTGTAGTTGGAAAGTATGTGGTGAGTTAGTTGTGGAGGAGGGCAGATTAGAGGATACAGGAGGTAGAGTGTTAGCAAGTGACTGGATGGCTTCAGTAAAGAAGATATTAAAAGTATCAGCAATTTGTTTGGGAGTCTCTTGGGCAATTCCTGATAGGGTTGGTGTCTTAGAGGTGCCTGGATGTAGGAGTCTATTGATACCTGACCAGAATTTCTGCGGTCTATGTTGATTGGTCTGTTGAAGTTTTTTTTTTTTATTTTTAATTTTTTTATTTATCATTTGTTGACCGGGAAAGTCCGACTAGGTTCCACAGAGCCTGTTTTCAGCGGAGGCCCGGGGAGAAATGCTCCAGATGCATGTCTTTGAAAGTAGAAGTTTCTTTTATCTAATAGTATTGATGCTTTAGTAGAATTTCTAAGCTGTTTAAATTTTAAATGATCAGATGGGTCTTTAGAAGTATGCCATTTGACCCAAAATGTGTTTCTTAGTAGAATTTTTTGCTTAGTTTCCTTTTTAAGCCATGGAACAGTTTTTCGTACTATTCCTAAGAGTACAAGAAGGGGCATGGTAGTCCAAGATTTCTAGGAACTTAGAACTGAAATATGCCACTGCTTCTTCTAGCTAGGGGTGTTTTACGGGTGACCAATTGCACACACTAAGTTCATTTTGGAAGTGTTCAGGGTTAAAATATTTATTGGAGCGAGTAGTTCTAAAAGTTGAAGGGTAGGGAATACTACTCTTTTGTCTAATTATATAAGTTAGTGAGTGATCACTAATGTTGTCTGGCAGGATGCCTGCCATATATGTTGGGGACTGAGTATTTATTAGAATCCAATCTAAGGTGATTTCTTTATTGGTAGGTTTATGGATTCTAGTGGATGAGGTGATAGTTTGGGAGAAGCCATGTAGGTCTATGTAGTTAGTTGGGTTATCAGTATTACAGGTATTCCAGTCTATATTAAGTCGTCTACCAGTATGGTTTCTTGTGGATAGTTAGTAGAAAGCCAGCTAAGGATATTTTCTAGGGAGGTGATGTTATTACCTGGAGGAAGATACGAGCATATAATGTAGATGGACTTACAAGTATTTAGTTGTAGCTTAGTGATAAGAATTTCAGTATTGGTATCAGATGGTGGGTGGGTATCTACTAGAGTAACTTGGAGCCCTGCTTTATATATTAAGGCTACACCCCCACCCTTCTTGTTAAGGCAATCCAATCTTAAAATACTGTATCCTGGAGGGGTAATTTCATAGTCTCGGGTTGCTGGTTTTAACCATGTTTTGGTTGGGCATAGGATGTCAAAGTCATGTACATCCAGTAGAGCATGAAGGTGAGTCACTATTATTTACACTTCGTATATTTAAGTGAGCTATGAAGAGGGAGTTAGGAGGCCTTGTAGGGGTGGAAAGGAAGGGGGAAAGGGTCTAACTGGGTTAACATGACTATTATCGGTAGGGCCAGGATTGGGATGAATGTCACCATCCAGTAGGAGGTGTTGGTGTAGTCTAGATGTATGAATAAGAGAAAGATACACTATGTTATGGGTTCTCTTGACTTGGTAGTGTTTATAGATAATATGGATAACTCTGTGATACTTTGGGAGGAGATAGTTGGTTGTAGATGTAATGTTGATGCGTTTAAGGGTGGCTGATAAAGCTGGTAGGGATGTTTGTTTAGAGGGCTGGTGGAAATTAGAGTAGTTAAGATGTTCATAGGCAGTTAGGATATAGGGAAGGAAAAGGAAAGGTAGAAATGAGAACAGGAGTAGGGGTTTGAGGTATGCTGATATTGGTGAAATAGGCATTGTGATGAAGTTGAAGGTAAAGAATGAATGAAGTATGTTATGAAGTGGGAGGAGTGATGTAGTATGACGGGAATACCTTTAATGAGATGTGGGTTGGGATTGGATAATGGGGATGTGGGAGTGGCTAGAGAGGTATAAGACTAGGAGCACTGGGGGTGGGTGAGTATTGGGGGTATG